>NW_028234442.1:13708348-13713348 GCF_977035675.1 Penaeus japonicus
ATTGTAATAACATCACTAATAGAGGAGGCAAATCGATTAATTGATATTTTATCTCTCTCACACTCACTCTCTCTCACTCTCACACTCACACTCACTCAAACTACTCCCACTATATCACACTCACACTCACACACACTCACTCTCACTTACTCCACTTTCTCTCACACTTCTCTCCTGACTACCACACTCACCAACACTCTCACTCCGCCACCGCTCTCTCATCTCTCGCCTCTTCATCTCTCCACCAATCAATCAATCTATATGTCACCCTCTTTTCTCTCTCCCTGCCTCCTTCGTACCCCCCCGGTCCACCCTCCCCTCCCCCTCTCCCGTACACATTATTCGGCGTTTTCCTTGTCCTTTCTTCGTCCTTTCCTCGTTCCAGGGATCGAGTAAATCTTGTCGTGTTCATTGGGGAGGCTGGGCTTGTAGCACAGGGGGTGGGGGAGGAAGGGAATAAGGGTGAGGGGAAGTGGAAGGGGAGGGGAGGGGAGGGAGATGGGAGGGGTGTTATTGGGGGGAGAGGGGGAAGGAGGGAGAGGGGAGGGGAAGGGGAGGGGAGGGGAGGGAGATGGGAGGGGTTGTTATTGTGGGGAGGGAGGAAGGAGGGAGAGGGAGAGGGGAAGGGGAGGGGAGGGAGATGGGAAGGGTTGTTATTGGGGGGAGGGGGAAGGAGGGAGGGGAAAGGTGTTAAGGGGGATTTATGTGGGGGTGGGGGAAGTAGAGGAGGGACAATGAGCGAAGTGGAGGGAGTAAGGGGAAGGGTAGAGGATGATGGGGGGAAATGGAGGAGCATAGTAAGGGAGAGAAGGAGAATGGGGAGGGCAGTGGAGGGCAGTGATGGGGGAAAGAGAAGTTGAAAAAGGAAGATCAAGGGGGTAAAAGGGGGGGGGGTGACTAGGGTAGAATAATGGAGGAGAAGGAAGTGAAGAGTAGATGATGGGGAAAAGAGGTAATGGGAGAAGGGGGGGGGGACAATAGAGGAATGGTGGATAATGGGTAAAGGGATATATGGGGGGATATATGGGGGATTGAGTGAGGGGAAGTGGAGGGGGAGATACGGGGAGGGGGAGGGTGGGGGTACTTAAGTATCGAGTGGTGAATAATGGAGAAGATAAGGGGGGGCGGGGGTAATGAAGGAGGTTCACGGAGGTAAAAGAGGTTAGGAGAACAGGGGAAAGAGGAAGGAGGGGGAGGACCTGAAAGACAAGACATTCCCTCCCACTCCCTTCCACATCGCCCCCCTCTCCCATTTCCATTCGCTCTGCCTCCTTCCCTCCCTCCCTCCCTCCCACCCCATCTCCCCTACTCTCCCTTCCCCCACTCACCTGCTCCAAACCGGAATTATCAGCGTTCCAAGTGATGACGGGAATACCCAGGTAACCAACTCCCCCTCTCTCCTACTCCCTCCCTCCCACTCCCTCTTACCCCATTCAAATTGCCCCTCCCTCACACCCCATCCTAGCCCTCCCCCCTAACATACCTGTTCCAAACCGGAATTCCCCTGCATTCCAAGCGATGACGGGGATGCCCAGGTAACCAACCATCTCTCTCTCTCTCTCTCTTCATCTCTTTCGTCGGTGTGTCTCTCCATCTCTCTCTCCCCTCATCTCTCCCTCTCCCCTCATCTCTCTCTCTCTCATAGTTCGATCGTCTTCTCACCTCATTCTTCTCCCTCGCTTCGACTCTCTCTCTCTCAGCTCACTCTCTCTCAACTTCTCTCTCACCTTTTCACAATATCGCTCTCTCTCTCTCACCTCTCTCTCTCCTCTCTCACTCTCCACTCTCTCTCATCTCCTCTCTTCTCTCTCTCTCACACTCTCTCTCCTCTCCCCCTCTCTCATACTCTCTCTCTCCTCTCTCTCTCATCTCTCACCACGTTTCCCTCTCTCTCTCCCCAATCTCCCCTCACATTCTCACATCACTACCTCTCCTCTTCCTCATCCATCTCTCTCTCCTCCTCTCATCACTCTCTCACTCTCCACCTCTCTCCCTCACCACTCTCCTCCCACCACACTCACGACTCTCTCACACACCCTCTCTCTCTCTCCTCACTCTCTCTGCGACTATCATCTCTACTCTTCTCCTCTCCCTCCTCTCTCACTCTTCTCTCTCTCACTCTCACTCTCTCCCTCACTTCACACTCTCTCTCTCCATCTCACCTCTCTACATCCACTCTCTCCTCTTCTCTCTCTCCCCGACCTCACTCCACTCACCCCCACCCCTCACACACCGACTCACCACTCTCTCTCCTCCCCCTCAACCCCCACCTCACATCACCTCCCCCCACCTCCCACCTCTATCTCTCTCATCACTCTACTCCTCTCTCACTTCAACTCCTCTCTCTCCTCCTCTCACTCACTCACCACTACTCTCCTCCTTCTCTCTCTACTCTCTCAACTCTCTCTCTCTCTCTCACTCCATTCTCTCATCTCTCTTCTCTCCTTCTCTCTCTCTCCTCTCCCCTCTCTCCTTCCTCTCTCTCTCTCTCACCTCCACTTCTCTCTCTTTCTCTTTCTCTCTCTCTCTCCTCTCCTCTATAAGACTCCTCTCTGTCTGCTCTCTCTCTCTCTCTCTCCTCTCTCTCCCTCTCCCCCTCTCTCTCTCTCTCTCCTCTTTCCTCTTCTCTTTCTCACCACGCTGCCCCATCTCCCTCCTCCTCCCTCACAAACCACTAACACAAAACATCCAACAACCACAGCTTAATTATAATTACACAAACTACATCAGATACTAAACAAACGGACAAAGAAAACAACAACTACATCCGAGATAATGCAGCTCATAAACACACTAAACCAAACCATACAATAAAACGTGTACAACGATTATTAACCACGTGACCCTTCCCCCCTTCCCCCGCTCACCTGTTTCCAACCCTTCTCTCCTCCCTAGGCTCTCCCTCTCTCCCCCATCTCTGATCCTATCTTACTATCATATGCTCTCATATAATCAATATTCCTTAGGGATACCTCTCTAGTATAGATAGATAGAGAGCGAGTGATAGTGTATAAATAGGAAAACAAATGAAAGAAGAAATATATAAAAAATTAAAAACATTAAAAAAATTATCGGCGTTCCAAGCGATGACGGGGATGCCCAGGTAGCCAGCCAGCTGCAGGAAGTACTGGGCGGAGGCGGTGGATCGGCTGTAGGACTCCGTCTGCGTCAGGAAGATGATCGCGGACACGTTGTCGGGAAGGAACTTCTCGCAGAGGCAGTTCAGGATCGCTGTTGGGAGGAGGAGGAGAGAGAGACAGAGAGATTAGGATTTCGAGTGTCGGGGTTGGGGTGGGAGAGAGGGTTGGGGTTGGGGTTGGGGTTGGGGTTGGGGTTGGGGTTGGGGTTGGGGTTGGGGGAGGGGGAGGGGGAGGGGTTGTTTGTGTATGGGAGGGGGGAGGGAGGGGGAGGGGGGCTGTGTGGGGGGGGAGGGGGAGGTGGGTTGTTTGTAGGAGGGGGGGGGGAAAGTCGTTGGGGTTGTGGGGGGTGGGGGTGTAGGTGTTTTTTTTAGGGGGGGGAGGGGTAGTTGATGGAGGTTGTGGGGGGATTGTTTGCTGGAGCTGGGAGATAGCAGAGGCGAAGAGAGAAACAAAGAAGAAAGATTTGAGAGAGAGAAAAAAAATCAAAGATAAAGACTGGAAAGAAAAAAAGGGAAACGAGAAAAGGGATGAGAGGGAAAAAGGATAAAGATTAGAGACAGAGAGAGAAACAAAACAGGAATAGATATCAGAGAAATATAAAGATTATGTATATATATATAGAGAGAAAGGGAATTAAAAAGGATTATTAAAAATATATATAAAAAAGAAAGAAGAATAAAGAGAGAGAATAATTATGATTAGAAAGAGAAATAAAGCGAATCAAGAATAGAAATAAGGGCGAAAGAGAAAAACAAACAAAAAAATAAACACAAAATTAAAGATCAAAGAGAAAGAAAAAAAAAAGAAAAAACAAAACAAAACTAAAGATTATAAAGAAGAAAAAGAAAAGAGAACACAAATTGAGAGAGAAATAAATAAATGAATAAAAGATGAAGAGGGGAAATTCCATGATAAAGAAGACACACGCGAGGCCTCCAAAAGGACAAAGAAAAAGGAAACAAAGAATTTTCCAGAAGATTAGATGTCAAAGATCGAGAGGAAGCTTACGGTTTTATGGGCTTGGGTGGATGTGGGTGGGTGTGGGCGTGGGTGTGGGTGTGGGGGAAGAGTGTGGGTGTGTGTGTGGGGGAAGAGTGTGGGTGGGTGTGGGTGTGGGTGTGGGTGGGTGTGGGGAGAGGGGGAAGGGTGTGGGTGTGGGTGGGTGTGGGTGTGGGTGGGTGTGGGGAGAGGGGGAAGGGTGTGGGCGTGGGTGTGGTGGTGGGTGTGGGTGTGGGTCTGTGGGAGAGGGGGAAGGGTGTGGTGTTGGGTGTGGGTGGGTGTGGTTGGGTGGGTGTGGGTGTGGGTGGGTGTGGGTGGGTGTGGGTGGGTGTGGGTGGGTGTGGGTGTGGGTGTGGGTGGGTGTGGGTGTGGGTATGGGTGTGGGGAGAGGGGGAAGGGTGTGGGTGTGGGTGGGTGTGGGTGTGGGTGGGTGTGGGTGTGGGTATGGGTGTGGGGAGAGGGGGAAGGGTGTGGGTGGGTGTGGGTGTGGGTATGGGTGTGGGGAGAGGGGGAAGGGTGTGGGTGTGGGTGGGTATGGGTGTGGGGAGAGGGGGAAGGGTGTGGGTGTGGGTGGGTGTGGGTGTGGGTGTGGGGGTGTGGGTGTGGGTATGGGTGTGGGGAGAGGGGGAAGGGTGTGGGTGTGGGTGGGTGTGGGTGTGGGTGTGGGTGTGGGTATGGGTGTGGGGAGAGGGGGAAGGGTGTGGGTGTGGGTGTGGGGAAAGAGTGTGGGTGGGGGAGAGGGGGAAGGGTGTGTTGTAGATGAAATGTAATGGTGGGTGTGGTGGATGACGAGTGGGTGTAGGGTGTGGTTGGGTGGGTGGGTGTGGGGTGTGTGGACGTGGGGTGGGGATGGGTGCAGAT
>NW_028234442.1:13755848-13761752 GCF_977035675.1 Penaeus japonicus
GAGTGTGATAGATTGATATATAGATAGAAAGCGAGAGTTGAGATGGATAGATATATAAATAGACAGATAGATAGATAGAGATATGGAAAGTTAGAAAGATAGATAGATAGATAGATAGAGAGAGAGAGAGAGAGGGGGGAGAGAAAGAGAGAGAGAGAGAGAGAGAGAGAGAGAGAGAGAGAGAGAGAGAGAGAGAGAGAGAGAGAGAGAGAAAGAAAGAGAGAGGGAGGGAGAAAGAGAGAGAGGAAAGCGAACGTAAAGAAAAGGATGATATCTTCCTTCTTTCCTTTCTTTTCCCATTTGCCTGTCTCCTATCTCTTCTGGTTTGCCTAATTCCTTCATTCTTTCTCTCTCGTTTTCTTCGTTTTCTATTCTCTATTTTTCTTTTCTCTCTTTTCTTATTTTCCGCGTTTTTTCTTTTTCTCTTCTATTTCCCTCTTCTTTATTTTTACTTTTACTCTCTCTTTCCTTCCCACTTTTATCCCTCTTTTTCTCTCTTTTCTTCCTTCTTTTCTTTTTCTTTCTTTCTCTTCTTTCTATTTCTCTTGTGGATAAAAAGATGCATGGATATAAAAGTTGATCAGAATTACAAAAGAACAAGTGGATGACGCAAATACACTTTATAAACCACAAGAAAAGCCAAAAGGAGCATCAGATGGTATTTGAGTGGACAACGTGACAACACTTACGAGAAGCACACACAGTATTCAAGTGCACGTGAATGACATGACGACACTAGCCACTTAAGTGCACGACACGAAAATAGACCAAAGAAAGAAAGAAAGAAAGACTCCAGACCTTCAAAAGTGAACAAGTACATGGACCCCCAAAGTGACCATCGTTAAGGGACAACGATCCTCATGAAGTAACAACGACAACCAAATGAACCCATAACGACGACGGAGAGGGGTGGGGGTGGGGGTGGGGAGGGAACTAAGGGGAGGGAGGGAGGGAGGGAGGGTAAAAGGACGACTCGGGGGACAACCATGAAGCTCAAAGAATGACTTGAAAACAACGACTTTAAGAGAATGTCTTAAAAGCAACGGCCTGAAACCAAAGATTTCAAATAACGACTTTAGGCCAGTGATTTGATGATACGAAATCTAAAATAAAAACCCGGAATAAAATAAGGTCCTATAGTCAACGACCTATAGTCAACGACTTAAAAACAACCAACTGTAAAAGAACATCTTAACCAGCCACCTGAAAACGACCACCTTGAACCGTCGAACCAAAAAACAATATATCTTTTATAAGCTCTTTTTTTTTCTTTTTCTCTTCTCTCTCTCTCTTACCGTCTCCTCTCTCTCTTTCTCTCTCTCTCTCTCTCTCTCTCTCTCTCTCTCTCTCTCTCTCTCTCTCTCTCTCTCTCTCTCTCTCTCTCTCTCTCTCTCTCTCTCTCTCTCTCTCTCTCTCTCTCTCCTCTCTCCCCTCTCTCTCTCCTCTCTCCCCTCTCTCTCTCTCTCTCTCTCCTCTCTCTTTCTCTCTCTCTCTCTCTCTCTCTCTCTCCCTCTCTCACCCTCTCACTCTCTCACTCTCTCTCTCTCTCTCTCTCTCTCTCTCTCTCTCTCTCTCTCTCTCTCTCTCTCTCTCTCTCTCTCTCTCTCTCTCTCTCTCTCTCTCTCTCTCTCTCTCTCTCTCTCTCTCTCTCTCTCTCTCTTATCATATCCTTTTTTTTCTCCCACTCTCTCTCACTCACTCTCTTTCTTCTCTCTCTATCTCCTTCCTCTCTCTCTCTCTCTCTATCTATCTATCCATCTCTCTATTTATCTATCTATCTTTCTCTCTCTCTCTCTCTTTTACCATATCCTTTTTTTTCTCACTCTCTCTCATTCCCTCTCTTTCCTCTCTCTCTCTCTCTCTATCTATCTATCTATCTATCTATCTATCTATCTATTTATCTATCTATCTTTCTCTCTCTCTCTCTCTCTCTCTTTTACCATATCTTTTTTTTCTCACTCTCTCTCATTCCCTCTCCTTCCTCTCTCTCTCTCTCTCTCTCTCTCTCTCTCTCTCTCTCTCTCTCTCTCTCTCTCTCTCTCTCTCTCTCTCTCTCTCTCTCTCTCTTACCGTATCCTTTTTTTTCTCTGACTCTCTCTGACTCTCTCTCCTTCCTCTCTCTCTCTCTCTCTCTCTCTCTCTCTCTCTCTCTCTCTCTCTCTCTCTCTCTCTCTCTCTCTCTCTCTCTCTCTCTCTCTCTCTCTCTCTCTCTCTCTCTCTCTCTCTCTCTCTCGTTTTACCTTTTTTGTGGCCTAATTTTTCCCCCTTTTTTTTCTTTCTTTTTTTTTTTTTAGCCTCGAGTTCGGTGGGATGGCCACGTCCAACTGGGTGAAATTAGGTTCCTTCGCAATTCGCCAATAAAACCTTATGTTAGGGATGGAAGGTTGAAGATTGAGGGAATGAGTGGTAGGGGGGGGTGAATGGGGAGGGATGGGAAGGGGGGAGGATGGGAAGGATGAAGGAGGGGAGGAGGAAAGGGAGGAGGTGAGGGAAGATGGGAAGAAGGGAGAGAGGAGAGGGAGGAGGTTAGGGAGGAAGGGGAGGAAGGGGGGGCTTTGGGTAAGGCAGGAAGGGAAGGGATAGGAAAAGAGAAAGTGTCAGAAAGGAGTAATAAAAGATGGGAGGGAGAAAAGGGAGAAAAGAGAGGAAAAGACAGAAGAGAGGGAGAGGAAAGGAAGAGGGAAGAAAGGACGATGTAAGGGAGATATACAGACGCGAGAATCGAAAGAGAGAGAAAGAGAGATAGCAAGTCGAAAATTGAGAAAATAGAGGAGAGTAGAAGAAGAGAGAGGAGGCAGAAGGCGATTAAGAAAGTTGAGAAAAGACCCCGAAAGACAAAGGAGGAAGCAAAATGTAATTGATGAAAAGGGGAGATGAAGAATAATCAAATACAAAGACTGTCAGACAAAAGACATGTATAGAATACTAAGCGCTAAAAGGGAGTTTTTTCTTTCTTTATGTCTATTGCAGTTTCGGTTTCCTTTTGGATCTTTGCCTCTTCCTCTCTTTCTCTCTCTCTTTCTCTCTTTTTCGTCTCTATCTCTCTCTTTATCTATCTATCTATCTACCTATCTGTCTATTTATCTATCTATCAATCCATCTATCTGTATCGCTATCTGTTCATCTAAATATTTAGAGGGAGAGGAAGGGAGAAGGAAGCGAGGGAAATGAAAAGGGTGGAGGGGAGGAAGGGAGAAGGGAAGCGAGGGAGAGGAAGACAAAGGGGAGAGGAAGAGGAGCGAGAGATGGGGAGAGAGGGAGAAGGAGGGGGAGGGGGAAGGGTAGGGGGAGTGGGAGTGAGAGGGGGAGGAGAAGGGTGAGGGGAAGGGGGGGCTACTGGGAGTGGGAGGGGGAGGAGAAGGGTGAGGGGAAGGAGGGGCTACTGGGAGTGGGAGGGGGAGGAGGATGGGGAGAGGGAGAGTGGGAGTGGGAGGGGGAGGGGGGGAGGGGGTGGCCAAACTGGCGAAGGAAAGATTTTATAAATCATGTAGAGCGGGGGGAGGAGGAAGGCTAATTTCCATTAGCTGTTTCCGATATATTGACTGAGTGCGTGTGGGTGTATTTATGTGTGTGCTTACGTTTGTGTGTGCTCATGAGTGTGTGTGTTTATGTGTGTAATTATGTGTGTGTGAGTGTTCAAGAGTTTGTGTGTTTATGTGTGTAATTATGTGTGTGTGTGTGTTTATGTGTGTACTTATGTATGTGTGCGTGTGTTTATGAGTGTGTCTGTTTATGTGTGTATATGTGTTTATGTGTGTTTATACGCGTGTTTATGTGTTTGTTTGTACGTGTATGTGTTTATGTGTGTGTGTGTGTGCCCGACGGTATATGTTCTAAATCATGCAGTATATCCATACACCGCGTACAATTCATGTGCATGAGCACGCCCAGGAAAGGCCTCAGGCCTTACTGAGAGAGGAGGCCGACAGCCTAAGCCAATAGGGATGAGCAAGCGTTCTGCTGACGCCCTTCCGATCACAGCAGTGTGAGGGTGTGGGCGGCTTTGAGGGGTGAGAGTAGTGGGCGGCGGGATGGGCAGTGTCGGCGCACGGAAAAGAGTGGGCTGGGTAGGAAGGCGGGATGGTTTTGGGTGAAGAAATGGGAAGAAAGGATTGGGGTTGACTGGGGTGGGTGTGAAATGGGCGGTATGGTCTGGGGTGGGCAGCGGAGTGGGCGGCGCTAGTTGGGTGTACGTGAAATGGACATTATTGAATAGGGTGGATGACAGAATGGGCGGGACTAGTAAGGCGGGCGTAAAGTGGGCGGGATTGAATGGGGTGGGCAACCAAATGGGCAGAAACGAGAAGGGTGAGCGCAGAAATGGGCAGGGAACGATTGGGTTAGACGGCGGAACCGGCGGAAAAGACAGGAATGGGTGGCATAGAGGGCGTGGACGTGTAGCGAAGACGGCGAAATGGGCGGAATCACTCCACCCACTCTTCCCGTGAGTCCCTCGGCTGTCATCGTTGCCAACACGCGATCTTCCGGCTAAGGATTGGCAACACTGGAGGCGAAAAGGAGGCGGAGCTGAACATCGCGAGTCCAGTCATGAATATCCTTCTAAATAGGATTTATAATCGAGGATAAGAAATGGCCGCCGGCTCTCGCGGGGAGGAGGGCGCGGAATGGACAAGGGGGAGGGGTGGGGCGGGGAGGGGAGGGGGGAGGGGGTGCACGTCTCTCTCTCTCTCGCATATACCCAAATATATATATATATATGTATATATACATATATATCTATATCTATCTATATATATATATATATATATATATATATATATATATATATATATATATATATGTGTGTGTGTGTGTGTGTGTGTGTGTGTGTGTGTGTGTGTGTGTGTGTGTGTGTGTGTGTGTACTATATATATATAGTAGAGAGAAAGATAGGGAGAGAGAGGAGTGGGGAGGGAGGAAAGAGAGAGAGACTAATTAAATGCACCATTACAGATAAGGACACACATACAGAACTAGACAGATAGGCCTTTTCACCTATCTATATATCTTTGATCTTTCCGTTTCCCACGAAATGAAAAATAAAAAATCTCTCACGTCGCCACGTTTATCAATACCCGATACGAGGTATTAGCGTGCTCCACACCGCATCTTGGCGCAGTCTTTCAGAGAACTTTCCGGAAATATCGAAAAACAGCGAGAAACGACGAGATTGGCCGAGAAATAACGGGATGCTGCGAGCTATGCTGAGAAACGACGAGTATGGCCGAAACATGACTGCAAAAACGCACGAGAAATATTGAATATTAGCAAGAAATGTTGAGATAATGGAGGTTATCCAGAAAAAAAATTACA
Source organism: Penaeus japonicus (assembly GCF_977035675.1). Classification (NCBI taxonomy): domain Eukaryota; kingdom Metazoa; phylum Arthropoda; class Malacostraca; order Decapoda; family Penaeidae; genus Penaeus; species Penaeus japonicus. The sequence continues at coordinate 13,761,162 of NW_028234442.1, forward strand.
AGGTATTGCGAGAAATGGCGAGAAACGACGAGGCAGTCCGAGAAATAATGGGATATTGGGTGAAACGTCGAGAACCAACGAAATAGTCCGAGAAATAGCGAGATATTGCGAGAAATATCAGGAATCATCGAGAAACTGGGAAAAACTCCACACTTTTTAATAAAAGAGAAATGACAACAACAGTTGTAGCCAAACAGACAGACAAACAGACAGGCAGGGAGATGAACTGATGTAGGTATTCATTAAGAAACAGAAAAATACTAAAAAATAAGAACAGAAACAAAGGCATTTTTTAATTCAATAGAAGTGATTTAAATGTATAGTCATATGCCAAATTCTAGTCTATGTATTTGTATTTTGTTTGTCATTTTTGTTTGTACGGAACTTTTTTTCCTTTTTTTGTAGGGCAGGGAGTGTCTATATTGGAAAGGGTTGAGCCATCAATGTTTTTTTTCTCCTCTCTCTTTTTATTCTTTTCTTTTTGTTTTGTCAACATGAAAATATGTAAGCAAACATTCATCTAGCTATCTATTTATTTATCTGTCCAGGTCAATCTATCTATCTATCTATCTATAAATATATATATATATA
>NW_028234442.1:13761852-13766852 GCF_977035675.1 Penaeus japonicus
AATAATAATGATGTTAATAGTAATGATGATGATAATCACTATCAGCAATATCATGAAATAATGATAATGATAATAATAATAATAATGATAATGATAATAGCAATAATAATGACTATATAGATAATGATAGCAGTGATAGTAATAATTATAAAGATAATGATAATAGTAATCGCAATAGTTATAGTAACAATAATAGTGACAATGATAGTAAGGATGATGATAATAATGATGATAATAATAATGATGATAGAAATAGTAATTATGATGATAATAATGATAATTATGATGATTATTATTATTTTCATTATTATAATCATCATTATTATTATTACCATTATTATTATTGTTATTATCATTATTATAGCAATAGCAATAACAACAATAATAATGATGACAAACACAAGCCAACTAAAATCTTTGGAAATGCACTTACCTATAGAAATCGTATGGTCCATATCCGACGTCACGTACGAGTAAGTGTCCGAGGCTGGCACTTGAATCAGTAAGAGGAAGAGGACGAGTGCCAACAGTGCCAACCGCGGCTTCTTCCTCGTCGCCATGGGGTGGGGGTGGGGGTGGTGCCCCTGCCCCCGCGGTCTCGGTGGCACTTGGGTTGTCATTGTTGTTGGGGGAAGGGGAGTGGAGGGGTTAGGGGGGGTGTAGAGGAAGGAGGGAGGTGGTGGGTGAAGTGACTGACTGTGGAGGGATAGAGGATGGAAGTGAAGGGGAGGATAGGAGGGGAGGGAAGGGTGAAGAGGAGAAGGAGAGGAAGTGAGAAAATGAGGACGAAAGGAGGGGGGAGAGGGAGAGGGATAGATAATGGAGGAAAGGGAAGAGAGGAATTCGTAGATGAAGACTCGATGGCCGTTCGTAAAAAAAGTCTTTTTCACTTCATTTTCTCTCCGTAAGTCACGCTTTCTGGCCCGTTTTCCCTTGGCATGGTTGACCCATCATTTCTTTCTCTCTGTTTTTCTTTCGCTCGCTTTCTCTTTCTTTCGCTTTCTATATTGGCCACTCTGTTTCTCTCCTTTTATTTTTTTTTCTTCCCTTTTTCTCTCTTTTGTTTGTTCTTGCTCTTTTTCTCTATATATCTCGATTCTTCTTCTTTTTCTTCACCAGGCGGTAATTTCGAAAAAAATCAGAAGAGCCATGTATCTCTCACTCTCTCTCTCTCTCTCTCTCTCTCTCTCTCTCTCTCTCTCTCTCTCTCTCTCTCTCTCTCTCTCTCTCTCTCTCTCTCTCTCTCTCTCTCTCTCTCTCTCTCTCTCTCTCTCTCTCTCTCTCTCTTTCTCTTTTATCGAATTATTTCACTTTCTCCACTTTCTTATAAGCATCCGGTCTTCTTCTTAAAGCTGTTCACAAGCAGTCCTGGAAAGAAAAGAGAAAGGAATTACATTTTAGTTTGTAAGTGTCTGCTGGTGAATCTGTTTTATTAGATTATGTGGGTGTGTGTGTGTTTGTTTTTTGTTTTGTGTGTGTGTTTTGTGTGTGTATGAGAGAGAGAGAGAGAGAGAGAGAGAGAGAGAGAGAGAGAGAGAGAGAGAGAGAGAGAGAGAGAGAGAGAGAGAGAGAGAGAGAGAGAGGGAGAGGGAGGGAGGGAGGGAGAGAAAGAGAGAGAGAGAGAGAGAGAGTGAGAGAGGGTCAAAAGAGACAGAGAGGCACACAAAGACAGTGTCAGAAATAGAGAGAGAGAGAGAGAGAGAGAGAGAGAGAGAGAGAGAGAGAGAGAGAGAGAGAGAGAGAGAGAGAGAGAGAGAGAGACGGACAGACAGACAGACAGACAGACAGAGACAGAAAGAGAGGAGAGAGTGAGAAACAGATACAAGAGAGAGACAGAAAAACACACAAATGCTGAGTGGCAGAAATAGAAAGAGAGAGGTGAGAGAGAGAGAGAGAGAGAGAGAGAGAGAGAGTGTGAGTGAGAGGTCGTGGTTGGGAAGAGAGAGAAGAAGAGAGAGAGGAGGGCTTAGAGAGGGTGGGTGAGAGAGAGAGAGAGAGAGAGAGAGAGAGAGAGAGAGAGAGAGAGAGAGAGAGAGAGAGAGAGACAAATAGGTGATAAAACAGCGAGAGTAAAGACTTCACAAGAATACCACGTCTAGAGTTACAGTAATAGACACACAACATTTATTTCAGGCTGACGCGGTTGACTCATAAATTGATTGCTCGGTTGATCGTATTCTTGTCTGATTGACAGATAGACTGGTTGATTTTTAGTTGGTTGACTGGCTGATATATTGACTGATAAATTGATGTATTTGTAACTCATCGCTGAGTGACAAAATTGACTGGAAAATTAATTGTATACCTACTTGACTGGTTGACTGATAGATTGAAGAATTGATATACCAATTGATTGGTTAACTAATTGATTGACTGATAAACTGAGCGACTGATTTACTGATAAATCAATTGATTGATTGACTTGTAAAGCAATCAACTGCTCTATTTAAAAGGATTTCTGATTGATACATATCGACTGATTGAAAGAAGAAAAGAAAGAAAAAAAGGAAAGAAAGTGAACTGATGTATTTTCTTTGTTTTTCATAATTTTGTTTGTTTGTTTTTTGTTATAGTTTGATCTTGTTATCATTTTGGTTGCTGTCGTTTTTTTAATGTTGTTGTTATTTTATTTTGTTGTTGTTTGTTTAATTCTTGTTAAATATCTTGATTTTGTTGTTTCTGTTGTTGTTATAAGACTGGACAGTTGACATGGATAGTTTGATTGACAGATAAATCGTTAGATACATTGAATAAATAAACAAACAAATAGATCTTAAATATAGGTAGATGCATAAGTATACAGACTTTAATACATACATACGCACATACAAACATGAATATATACATACATACATACTTACACAAATGGTAGAAAAAAAAAACATCATACATAAAATAGATTTATTTGAAAATGAGACGACATTTTCAAGACCCATCTGGATCCCATCTTCAGGTCTGGGGAGGAGGAGGAAGAGAAGATATATAAGAGGGTAAGGAGGAAGTAACACGGTACAAGAATGACATATGAGGACAGGTGAGCGGAAACGAAGGCAGGGGCGGACAAGCGACCGGAACCGGGGCACGTCAGGTCAGGTCACCGGGTCGGGCGGTCTGTGTGAAGGGTGTGCGGCTTAAGGTAACAGTTTGCGAATGGGGGAGGATAGAAGACCGTCAGCAGGAGAAAAAAACACTGTTGATATTGAAATTAGGCAGCATGTTAATGAGGGAAGATTCCACCAGTCTGCGGGCATGGACATCAGCGCAAGGAAACAGAATACGGGCGGCTGACCAATCTATGTGATGTCTCGTGTCCCATTGGTGGTAGAAAAGAGCGTTGATGGAGTGTCCCCTGGATACAGCGCACTTGTGTTGAGACAGGCGCCGGTCTCCTCGATGTATTGCTTCTCACAAGAGGAGCAAGGGATGGCATAGGTGCCAACCTTAGCAGAAGAAGGAGGACGGGTGTGGACCAGGTTGCGGCGGAGGGTGTTAACCTGGCGAAAGGTAAGCCTGCAGTTGAGAGGGTGCAGCGAGCGACGAAGAGAGTGGATTTCCTCGGTGTAAGGAAGGCTGAGGACAGGCAGGTGAGAAGTCTCTCTGGGGGGAGGATCCTGGTAGAAGGTGCAGCGGGCGTTGGAATGTACAGCGCCAAGGACAAAACGAGGGTACCCCAGCTTGCCGAAGGATCGACGTAGAAAAGTAATCTCTCCATTCGTATGCTGCGGGTCACGTATGCGGAGGGCACGGAGAAAGAGAGAAGTGGCGACACCTCTCTTAGCATGGAGCGGGTGGTAGGAGAAGAAGTGTATATACATCCCACTGTGCATGGGTTTCCTGTACACTGAAAAAGAGAAAGAGTCGTCGGCCTCCCATTCCACCTTGAAACGAATGGGAGGAGAGAGGGAATTCAGCTCATCCAGGAAATCCGGGAAGAGAGCAGGGTCATGAGGCCAGAGGACAAAGACGTGGTCGACGTATCTCAACCATATTGCAGGACGAAGGGAGATGGAAGGAAGAAGCTCTGCCTCGAAGTACTCCATGAACGGGTTGGCCAGGACAGGAGAAAGGGGAGAGCCCATGGCAACACCGAAGGTCTGGGAGTAGAAACGTTCTTCGAAAGAGAAGGAGTTGGAATCCACACATGGACAGATCAGCTGGAGAAAGAGAGTATGAAGAGGAAGGCGGCGGTCCTCGGGAGGGAGATTCCTCTGTAGGAAGGCAAGAACATCGTCGAGCTTGAATAGTGAATAGGGAATCGCCGTCCAGACTCGTCATGGTCGCGGGTGTGACCCCGGGCGATGAAGTCCCGAGAGTGGCGAGGATGAGCGGGAGAGAAGGTGCCCAGCAGAGGTGTAAGGGCCAGTCAGGAGGCAAGAGGGTGCGCCACAGAGCCTCGGGAGAAGATGATGGGGCGCAGGTGTACGCCAGGCTTATGGGTTTTAGGTAGCCCATAGAAGAGAGGAAGGCGAGGATTTATAACCCTGAACCTTTGGTAAAGGTTTGCCTCCGGACAACCCGCTAGCTACTTCAGGCGACGATGGGTGGTGGCAGCAATGCGTTCACGTGGGTTGCTGGTCAAGGGAACAGACGTGGAAATGTCGCCCAACAGGTCCTGGGGCTGGATTCATTAACGTACGATTGTAAGTCATTTACCAGCAGCCAGTTATCAGCACGTTTACCAGCCATGGTAAAGTGGGATTCACAACGCGATAGCAAGTCGCCTGGTTAAGGTAAATCGACTTTACCACCGTAGTTTGATAGTAAGTCTGGTAAATAGATTCCGCCAATCAGCGAGCGCCTTACATGATTCTTTGCATGATTCATGAGGCTACTTTGACCAATCCCGTGACATGTAAACAAAGCCTGATCCAGCACCGAATTTTTCATGTTTCAAGAATAATAAAATTATATAGATTTCTTTTCTTGTGTGAAATTATTTCCATATGAATTCATTTCCTAGAAAGCATATTCTATTCAATGACCCAATGGATCATATATAA
>NW_028234442.1:13771852-13774352 GCF_977035675.1 Penaeus japonicus
TCTTATTATCGTTCTTTTCCTCTTTCCTTTTCGTTTTTTTTTCGTTTTTTTTTTCTAATTCTTAATTACATTTATTTTCCTTTACTTTTTTTGCCTTTTGTATTTTTTCTATAAATATATTCCCCGATTTTTCTTCATATTCTCTTTCCTCTCTTCCTATCTTTGATTATTCTTCCTCTTCTTAACATCAACATTAACATCTTAACATGGTTAGTATCCTTATCATCTTATCATTATTATCATCTTTATCTTTATCATTAGTTTTTTTTTCATTTTTTTCACTACCATTTCTGTCATTTTCATTATTATCATTATCATTATTTTTCATCATTATAATTGTTCTTATAATTATTATGATACCATCCATCGCCTTTTTATTATTATTATCATCATTACTAATATCATTATGATTATCATATTACTACTACTATCATTATCATTATTATCTTTGTTATTGTTATTGTTAATGTCTTAATCATTATCATTATTGTTATAATGATAATGATAATATCTTATAATTATTATCATAATCATCATCATTATCATTATCATTGCTATTATCATCCTGATGTCCTCTCTCTCTCTCTCTCTCTCTCTCTCTCTCTCTCTCTCTCTCTCTCTCTCTCTCTCTCTCTATCTCTTTCTCTCTCTCTCTATCTATCTATCTATCTCTCCTCCTCTCTCTCTGTCTCTCTATCTATCTATCTATCTATCTATCTCCTTTTTTTTTCTCTCTCTCTCTTCCTCACTCTCTCTCTCTCTCTCTTCTTCACTCTCTCTCTCTCTCTCTCTTCCTCACTCTCTCTCTCTCTCTCTCTCTCTCTCTCTCTCTCTCTCTCTCTCTCTCTCTCTCTCTCTCTCTCTCTCTCTCTCTCTCTCTCTCTCTCTCTTTCTCTCTCTCTCTATCTATCTATCTATCTCTCCTCCTCTCTCTCTCTGTCTCTCTATCTATCTATCTATCTATCTATCTCCTTTTTTTTTCTCTCTTCTTCACTCTCTCTTTCTCTCTCTTCTTCACTCTCTCTCTCTCTCTCTCTTCCTCACTCTCTCTCTCTCTCTCTCTCTCTCTCTCTCTCTCTCTTTCTCTCTCTTATCTCTCTCTTCTCTCTCTCTCTCTCTCTCTTCCTCTCTCTCTCTCTCTCTCTCTCTCTCTCTCTCTCTCTCTCTCGCTTCCGCTCTCTCTCTTTCTCTCTCTCCTCTCTCTCTCTTTCTCTCTCTCTCTCTCTCTCTCTCTCTCTCTCTCTCTCTCTCTCTCTCTCTCTCTCTCTCTCTCTCTCTCTCTCTCTCTCTCTCTCTCTCTCTCTCTCTCTCTCTTTCTCTCTCTCTCTCTTTCTCAACCGTTCCCCTCCCTACCTCTCTCTCATCAAGTAACCCCTTTCCTTCCCCTTCACCCCCTCCCCCCATCCGGATCCCTGTGTCGCTTGAAAATAATAGACTAAGTAGGTAGTTGGCAACTCTCCAAAAATTTCTACCAGAAACACCAATTCTTTTCTTTTTTTGTCTTCCATCTATTTTCTTTATTGATCTCTCTCTCTCTCTCTCTCTCTCTCTCTCTCTCTCTCTCTCTCTCTCTTTCTCTTTCTCTCTTTCTTCTTCCCTCCTGTTCCTTTATCTTCCATCCCTCCCTCCCTCCCTCCCTCCCTCCTCTTCCCTTCTTTTCTTCCTTCCCTCCTTTTCTTCCTTCCCCCCTCCCCCCTTCCCTTTCTTTCCTTTTATCTCCACTCATCTCTCACCCTCTCCCATCCTCCTTCTCTTTCTTTCCTTCCCTCCTTTCTTCCTTTCCCTTCTCATTCCTTCCTTCCGTTCTCTTATCATCCTGTCTCTTTACGCATTATCACACCTTTATCAGTTTCCCTCTTAAACACTGCCAATTTTTAGGAATTAGAAAGTTATTAGACGAGTTTAGGAGAATCGGTACAGGAATACTTATAAGGAAGAGGAGGGGGGGAAGAGGAGGGGAAAGAGGGGGATGAAGAGGAGGAGGGGAAAGAGGGGAGGAAAGGAGGAGGGGAAAGAGGGGGATGAAGAGGAGGAGGGGAAAGAGGGGAGGAAAGAAGGAGGGGAAAGAGGGAGATGAAGAGGAGGAGGGGAAAGAGGGGGATGAAGAGGAGGAGGGGAAAGAGGGAGATGAAGAGGAGGAGTGGAAAGAGGGGAGGAAAGGAGGAGGGGAAAGAGGGAGATGAAGAGGAGGAGTGGAAAGAGGGATGGAAAGGAGGAGGGGGAAGAAGAGGAGGATGGGAAAGGAGGAGGAAGAAGAGGAGGAGGGGAAAGAGGGGAGGAAAGGAGGAAGAAGAAGAGAGGGATGAATGGGAGGAGGGGAAAGAGGGGGAGGAAAGGAGGAGGAAGAAGAGAGGGATGAAGAGGAGGAGGGGAAAGAGGGGGAGTAAAGGAGGAGGGGGAAGAGAAGGATGAAGAGGAGGGGAAAGAGGGGGATGAAGAGGAGGAGGGGAAAGAGAGGGGTGAAGAGGAGGGGAAAGAGGGGGATGAAGAGGAGGAGGGG
>NW_028234442.1:13781852-13784352 GCF_977035675.1 Penaeus japonicus
AATCAACACGATCAACAGTAACATAAACTAAAATTAAAGGGAAAAAATAAGAGAAAAAAATAACAAGGGAACAGACAAACAAAACGGTCCCCCTCCCCCCTGCCCCTCCCCTCCCCTACCCAAACACCCACCCCAATGAAAAAGGAAAAATTAAAGGAAAATCAACGTTCTGTGCCATCACTCTTTTCTTTTTTTCTTTTTTTTTTTCTTTCTTTTAAACGAATTATCTGGATTTTGAACAGAAAAGGTTTAGGAGGAAGGGGAGTGTAGCCCACTTCTCCCCCTCCTATCTCCATCTCTCCTAATTCCCCCTCCCCCATCCACCTCCCCTCTACCCCTTCCTCTGCCCCATCCCCCTCCCCCCACCACTACCTTAATCCCCTACACTGGCTTTGCGAATTCTTCTTGTCCCTCCCCCTTCCCCCACATCCTTGTACCCTCCCCCCACCAATCCCCCCTCCCCCACTGCCCATTTCTAACTCCCGATCCCATTCATACCCCTCTTCCTCTTATCACCTCAACCCGATTTTCAACCCCTCCTATCTCCTCCTTATTTACACCCCCGTCCCCGCCCTTAAACCCCCACCCGATCCCCCACCCCTCAACCCTTCAACCCCCTCCCACATCCCCTCACCCTATACCCCTACTCCCTCTACCCCACCCCACCCCACCCAGTCCCCCTACCCCCATCCCCACACCCCCAACTCCCTCTATTCCCACCCTCATCATCCCCACCCCATCCAATCCCCCTCCCCCATACCCTTCCCCCCTCCCCCATACCCTTCCGCCCTCCCCCATACCCAACCCCCTCCCCCCTCCCCTCCCCCCTCTGAAGAACAAAGACACCCGCCCCGCGTAGCCAATAGCCTCAGGGTACGAAACTCCGTCGGTCATTTCCTCCCAACAGCCGATCCGCCTTGGGACTCCGGGCTACGGAGGGAGAAATGAGAGGAAGAGGTGGAGGAGAAAATGGGGGGGGAGGGGAGGGGGAGGGGGAGAGGGAGGGTGGAAGGGGATTAGAGAGGGAGAGAGAGAGGGGGGGAGGGAGGAAACGTAGAGAGACAGATGAGGTGGGGAGAGAAGGTAGGAAGAAAGAGAGAGAGAGGGGAGAGAGGGAGAGAGAGAGAGATAGAGAGAAGGAGAAGTTAAAAGTGGGAAAAAAGAAAGGGGAGGAGAGGTAGAGAGACAGATGAGGTGGGGAGAGAAGGTAGGAAGAAAGAGAGAAAGGGGAGAGAGAGGGAAGAAAGAGAGAGAGAGAGAGACCAAGAGTAGGTAGATAACGATAGACAGATAGTGAGAGACCGTTATTGTTGTTGGTGGTTTCGGAGGCGATGAAATGGCGCTGAATAATATGAGTAGAATACAATGGAGAATGACACTCGGTGGGCGGGGGGCGGGGGGGGGGTAGATAGGGAGGGAGAAGGAAAGAGTGATTAGGATGTGAGAGTAAAGGGAGGGAAAGGGAAGGGAGGGAAAGAAAGGGAAAGGGGAAGGGAGGGAAAGAAAGGGAAAGGGGAAGGGAGGGAAAGAAAGGGAAAGGGGAAGGGAGGGAAAGAAAGGGGAAGGGGAAGGTGGGGGGAGGGAAAAGGACAGAATAGGAAGGGAGAGGAAGAGGGGGCGAGGAAGGGAGATAAGGTAAATGACAGGTTGGTAAAAAGAGAGAGGGAAAGAAATATAGAGCGACAGAAAGAGGTAGAGAGAAAAAGAAAGAGAGACAGAGAGAGAGAGAGAGAGAGACAGAGACGGAGAGAGAGAGAGAGGAAAGCCAGCCGTTGAACCAGACCGTGCCTCCGCAAGCCGCCGCCGCCGTCACGTCACTCCCGCCGCGCCAGAGATCGCCGAACAGCAGTCGGACTTGAGGCCAAAGTTATCCGGGAAAATCCCTCAGGATCAAGGCAACACTTGTATTAGCTCCCCATTGAGAGGGACCGCGAGACAACATGCGCATTTGCTGTACTTTGTGGCCTCTGCCTCACCCCCGCGCGCCAGGGTGAGAGGGTACAAGCGTTCACATACAGCATGTACAAATATGTATGCAAATATCTCTATATGTGTGTGTTTGTGTGTGTGTACGTGTGTGTGTGTGTGTGTGTGTGTGTGTGTGTGTGTGTGTGTGTGTGTGTGTGTGTGTGTGTGTGTGTGTGTGTGTGTATTACATATCCGTTATTCAGTCTACCCAGTCTATGGGCAGACCGTCGTCATTACTTACAATGATCACTATCTATCTATGTGCATAAATGTAGTATACATACATATATATATATATATATATATATATATATATATATATATATATATATATATATATATCAGCATCCATAAAATTGATCATTGATATAAACTGCGTATATGTAGGTATACGAACACAAATGAAATGCATACAAAACAGGAACACGTACATCATACATAACACACATAAACACACGAGACAAAACACACGCAATATCCACCCCTCGAAACGACTATAACATAGAACATAAATCATACACCATACACAATA
>NW_028234442.1:13834352-13839352 GCF_977035675.1 Penaeus japonicus
TTTTCCTTGGCTCTATGTTTTCATAAAAAGAAATATACTACAGTGAATGGTTCTCAGGTACGGGTTGAAACAACCGTCGAAAGCAATAACACGCCGATTGTGCGTGGTGGTGGAAACATAATGAGAACAATTTTTTTCAAGAATGAAGGCACGCTATTCAAATGATATGAAACATACTCTTTAAGGAATATTCAATATGTTGGAGGTACAAACTTTTATTTTTTTTAAATTAGATAAAAAGAAGAAAGTTGGATGAAAATGTATTTTTGTTTTAATTTCAGGATACTGTTTGATTATGAGAATAATAGTCTGGAGAGTAATTCGATTTTAGAATTACAAATCAAGAAAAAAAAGATGGAGTGCGGAAAGTTAAAAAAAAAATAAAAATAAATAAAAAAAGACACACATAATGCTAACAACAAAGGTAATACTGGCGAGAAAGACTCGACGAAGGAGAGACGAAAGGAAAGAAGAAGGGGAGGAAGATCACTGGCATCGGGGGGAGGGGGACGTTAACACAGGCGATTTGGTCGAGTGTTAGCGGTACAGGGAGGGGAAAGCTCGCCATGTTTTCTCACAGACCGAGAACTCAGTTGCTTACACACCGTTTCCATAGCAACCACCGAGACCCCGGGCCGCAGTGATGCCAATGTCGATGTTCTTAATTAACACCCTGGACCTTTCCTCCTCCTCCTCCACCACCGACACAAAGGGAAAGAGGAAGAAATTAGAGAGAAGGGGGGGTGGACGATATGTGAGGGAGTGAGAGAGTGAGAGAGAGAGAGAAGAGAAACGATATGGGAAAGAAACAGAAAAAGAGAGGGATGAGTGAACAAGGGAGGAAAAGAACATATTATTTAGAGATCGAGGGCTTGATATGGATAGACACTTTGGTAGATTGACAAATGTGTGTGTGTGTGTGTGTGTGTGTGTGTGTATAAAGAGAGAAAGAAAGCTTCAGAAATAGAGACGGATAGAGAGATATCGTGAAATTGTACAAGAGAGAGAGAGAGAGAGAGAGAGAGAGAGAGAGAGAGAGAGGAGGGAGGTTATGTAAAATATAGATAGAAAGAGATATATGATGTCATTTATGAAAGAAGTAGGGGAGAGACACAAAGGACGAGAAAGAGAGTTTAGGGGAGAGAGGGGGAGGGGGGAGAAATGGGAGAGTAGAGAGAAGAAATAAAGACATTAAAATTGAGGACATTAAGAATGAAAGAGAGCGAGAGAGAGAGAGAGAGAAATAAAGAGAGAGCGGGGGGGGGGAGGCATAAGAGTGAAAGAGAGCGAGCGAGAGAGAGAGAGAGGGCGGAGTAGAAACTGATAACATTCACAAGACTATGAAACCATACACCCATTAATCCACACCCATTATCCATCCAGCGATCCCACACCACCTTCTTTCTCTCCCCCTCCCCCCAGACTCTCTCCTAACCCTCCCTCCTCCCCTCGGATTCTTAACCAATGCACATCTCCCTCAAGGGCGCAAATACAAAATCGAACTCTGGATTTTCCACCTCCGCCTCTCCTTCACCTGGACTTCCTCCTCCTTCTCTTCTTCCTCCACCTCTTCTTTTTCTTCCTCGTCCTCCTCCTCTTCTTCTCCACATCCTTTTCTTCTTCCTTCTTCTCCGTCTCCTCCTCTTCTTCCTTCAGTCTCTACTCCTCCTCTTCTCATCCCTATTTCGACTCTTCCTCTTCTTTTTATCCCGTTTATCGTCCTCCTTTTCTTATTCCTCCTCCTACTCCTCCTCCTCCTTCTAATCATCGTCATCCCCTTCCTCTCTTCCTATTTTAATTCTTCATTTTCCTCCTGTTTCTCTTTCCTCATCCTCGTCGTCCTACTTCTCTATCTTATTATCTTTATTCTTTCCTTCTCTCCTTCTACTCTTCCTCCTCTTCCTCCTCTACCTCATTTTCTTCATTCCCTTTTTTCTTATTCTTCTTCCTTTCTCTTTCTCTTTCTTTTTCGCCCTCCTCCTCCTCCTCTACTTTCTTTTTCCTCTTTATCCTTCGTCTCCACTTCAATTCCTCGTCTTCAATCTTCTCCACTTCCTTCCTCCTCCACCACCTTCTCCTCATCCCTTATTCCTCTTCCACCTCCTCCTGAGTCGACACAGCGGCAGAATACGGTCGACGGCAAAGAGGGTCCCAGGGTAATATTTACACTGTGTTTTATTTCATTTGCAACTCCTGATAATGGCGACTTTTCCCAAGGTGTTTCGTGGCGGAGAGAGAAAGGGAGATGGAGGACAGAGGGGTGGGGAGAAGGGAGTGGAGTAGAGGGAGTAGGTGGAAAGAAGAGAAAGGGATGCGGGGATTGGGGATCGAGGAACAAATGGGGAAGAGAAGAGGGATATAGGAAGAGAATGACATACATATGTGTATATATATAATATATATATATTATATATATAATATATATATATATATATATATATATATATAAATATATATATATTATACATATATATATATATAATATATATATATATACCCATTCACAATATACACACACATACATACACATACTATATACACACACATAACACACACCACACACACACGCACACACACCACACACACACACACACAAACACACACACACACACACACACACAAACACACACACACACACACATATATATATATATATATATATATATATATATATATAGATATATATATATATATATATATATAATATACATATATATATCACACACACACACATATATATATATATATATATATATATATATATATATATATATATATATATATATATATATATATATATAATTATAGTATGCTATATATATAATACAATATATATATTAGGATAATATATGTGTGTGTGTCGTGTTGTGTGAGTGTGTATGTTGTAATGAGGTGATATAGTTATCTGATATACGCATGATAGTAATAAATATCTATATATATATTTAATATATTGGTAATATATATATATTGCTCAGTAATATATATATATACTATAGTATATTAGACAATATATATCATATATATTCATATTAAGGTATTATGTCAATGCGTATATACATCTAAATTCTAAAGGTATGGATATATATTATATATAATATATATGATATATAAGTGTCGATTACTTATATTATATATATAACTATTCACACCTTCACATAGTATATTATACGAATTACCTATATATATATATAATTATATATCTAATGTAATATATACAATATGGTATTTATTTATTAATATTTATAGTATTAATATATATATTATATTATATATGATATCAATACTCTATATCTTGTATGTTATGGTTAGTAGTGTGATAATGTTGAGTGTGGAGGGTGTGGTTGCGTGTGTGTGGGTTGTGTGTGTCGTGTGCATAGTGGTGTGTGTGTGTGGTGTGTGTGAGTGTAGTATGTTTATATATGGTTTATATTCATATATATATATATATATATATATATATATATAAATATATTATAAACTATACACCTATATCTATATAAATGCCAATAAAACTCTATATATAAATATATGTACATATAAACTGTATACCTATATAACCTTATAGTTGTATCTATATAGAATATATATATAATATATATATATATAAAATATATATATACATATATTATTTTATATAGTATATTTATTTATATAGTCGTATATATATATATATTATATTTAGACGTAGATATGATCTTATATGTAGCATATAATTTATATAAATTTATAGGTATTATATATGCATATAATATATATATATATATATATAGAATGAGCCAGAGAGCAGAGAGAGAGGAACGCACGAGAGGATAGAGAGGTAAAGAAAGATAGAGAGAGCAGAGGAGAAGAGAGAAGGAGAGATGAGAGAGAAGAGAGATGACAGGAGAGAGAGAGAGAGAGGGAGGGGTCAGATATGAAGAGAGAGAGAAAGACGAAGTAAGAGATAGAGGGAGCGAGCGACAGAGATGAGAGAGAGATAGGAGAGCACTTAGAGATAAGAAGAGAGAGAGAGAGGAGAGATGTGACGAGAGGCGAGCCAGAGAGAAGAGAGATAGGAGAGAGCAGAGAGAGAGAGAGAGAGAGAAAATATATAGTATGTGAGTGTGTGTGTGTTGTGTGAGGGTTTGTGTAGTGTGTGTGTTGGGTGTGTGTGTGTGTGTGTGTGTGTGTGTGTGTGTGTGTTCGTGGTGTGTCAGTGTTGAGTGTTCACTGCGCCCCCCCACCCCGCCCGCACTTCCTGTCCCGACCCTCCCTCGTTGTATATATATATAATATATATTATATATATACTTTATATATATATATATTTTATATATAAATAATATATAGTCATAGTGTTATTATAAAAATCTATAATGATTATTTATATAGTTATTATTATATAGAGAGAGATGAGAGAGAGAGGAGATGAGAGAGGGAGAGAGATTGAGAAAGGAGACGAAGATGGAGAGGTTGATTGAGGAGGTAGAAGACCGGACGAAGCAGAAGAGAGTCGGAGAGTGAAGAGGTCCGCAGAGTCAGGACTCGCGGACGAGATAGAGGGAGGAGAAGATGAGTGAGAGATGAGAGAGAGGGCGGCAAGAGAGAAGAAGAAGAGAAGGTGGGACACACAGAGATAGAGCGAGAGGAGGAGGGAGGAGAGAGGGGAAAGAGAGAGGGGGAGACAGAGGGAGAGAGAGAGAGTGTGCGGAGAAAGAAGTACGATGAGCGACAGAGGAGAGACGAGGGGGGAGAAAGGAGAAGGGGAGACAGAGGGCGTTCTTAAGGTGCTCTAATCACTAGTAGTTTACTTGTTGTTATCTGTCGAATGTATGAGAGACTGAGATGTTCTGCGCGATTCGGCTAGGCGAGCGCGGTGCTCGCCTAACTATTGTCAAAGATGGTTTTGTGCTATTCGGTGTACGAGCGTGGGTAATGCACTGTTTTTCGCTCTCTTAATATGTATCTATGTTAACTATCTACTCTCTCATAGAATATCTCTATCAATCTATCTTTCT
>NW_028234442.1:13851852-13854352 GCF_977035675.1 Penaeus japonicus
TCTTTCTCCTCTCCTCCTCCTACTCTGCCGCCTTTGTCTCCTCCTCTCCTTCGCCTCGGCCTCTCCGTCTTTCTTCTTCTCCTCTTCTCCGGATTCTCCTCCTCCTCACATCCCTTCCACATTGCCTCTTCCTCTCCGCCTCGACCTCCCCACCTCCTTCTTCTATCCCCCTCTTCTCTGCTCCTCCTCCTCCTCCCTTTACCTTGCTTCTGCATACCTCTTCTCCTATTCTTCCTCTTCTCCTTCCCTCTCCCTCCTCCTCCCCTCTTTTTCTTTCATTTCTCCTCCCCATCCGTATCCCTCCTCCTTTCTTCCCTCTATTACTTCGTCTCTAATCTTTGACCTTTTCCCACTCCTCCTTTCCTCTTCCTCCACTTCTCCTCATCCATTACGCCCTCTCCCCCAGCCACCCTCTACTCTTTCTGCTCCATCCCTCTCTGCCTAACCTCATTCTCCCCTTGTCCTCTCCTTTTCCTCTCCTTCCCCCTTTCTTTTCCCCATTTCTCTCCTTCCCCTTCCTCCCTTTCCCCTTCTCCCTTCCTCACCTCCCCGACTCCATTTTCTTCTGCCCCTTGCCTCTTTTTTTTCCCCAGTACCCCTATTGTTCTCTTTCTCTCAACCTTCTTTTAATTCTCTCTTTCTCCCCTTTTTCTCCTTCCCTTTTCTCTCACCTACTTTCTATCCTTCTCCCTCCCCTCGTTCCCTCCACATTTTCCCTTCCTCTCTTCCCCGACTTTTTCCCTCCCCTTTCCCCCTTTCCCCTTCTCTGCCAACTCCTCCTTCCTACTTCCTCTTACTTACTCTTTCTCCATTCTTCTCATCTCCCTCTCCTTCTCTTTTTCCTCCTCCCTCCATTCTCCCTTCTCCCTGTTAATTCTCTACATTTTCCCCTCCCTCTGTCTTCCCCTCTCTGTCTCCTTCCTACTCCCCCTCCCTCCCTCACCACCTCCTCCCCACCCCTGATGCCATTTCCCCTCCTTTCATAGATCTTCATTACTTTGGAAGGAGATGAAGGGGAGAGGAAAAGAGAGAGGGGGGGAGGGAAGGGAGGGAAGGAAGGGGGAATAAGAGGAGAAGGAAGGGGAAGAGAGAGGGGAAGAGAGAGATCAGAAAATGGAATGAGGGAGGTAGAGAGGAAGGTAAGGAAGGGATAGAACGAAGGAAAGGGGGTTGAAAGTGAGAGATTTCAGACCTTAAGGAGTAGGAAGGAAAGCGGGGGAGGAAAGTGGGGGAGGAAAGCGGGGGAGGAAAGTGGGGGAGGAAAGCGGGGGAGGAAAATAGGGGAGGAAGGTCGGGGAGGGAGGGGGGCTATAATGTTAATGTACCGCGACTTCCCTAAACCCAGGAAGGAAATGGGAGTGAGTATGTGAAACTAGCGAGAAGGTGGAGGTGGGATGGGGGTGATACGGAGAGGCTAGGGGGAGGGGGAGGAGGGGAGCAGGATACAGCCATGATGGATCGGGTGTAGAGAGTACACGATAAGAATGATAAGTGAGTAGGATAAGGGTGATAAACGACGTTATAAGAGAAAAATAAAAACGTAAATAAAAGGAGATTGATGTGAGCCGAGGACAGCGGTAGCGACAGATGAGCATTAATAGCAGTGAATGATAGTTGATATGTACCGATGATAGTAGATGGAGGTAGATGAGCGTTAGGAATAAATGATGGCAAGGATAGAAATAAATGTTGGTGACATTAAGGCAAAACGGGGGTTCAAATCCAAGGAAAGGGCGGAGAAGGGACAACTGTGATGAGTGAGAGGGGAAATATCTACGGGAGTGTACACCATATTTCACTTACTCTGTGACATGTCCGCTGTACTCGGGATTTTAAGATTTTAGAAAATGATTTTTTCTTGGACCGTCAAGAATCGAAAACCACATATACATATTCGAAAAAACGAAAAAAAAAAGATGATGAATAACACATTTACACATACATAGACGTGGCAAATAAACATACACAAAGCGACACAAAAACAAACACGCTTGGCATTGCGTGCTGCAGAATTATTCATCCTCACACAAACAGTCACTCAAAATTCAAATACAATTCATACATTCAGAACATAGAGATTCAGAACATTTAAAACATCGACACGGGAATGAACCATTGGAAGTGTGCTTCTGCAGATGGCGTTGTTAATGAGTCGCTAAATATTTATAATATGAATACGTATGCAAATAAAAAAAAAAGCAGTCTGTTGTGGTTTAGGTGTGTCTTCTTTTTATGGTTTACTTTAGTATTTGTCTGTTTAAGTGTCTGATTCTGTGTTTGACTTCACTTTTCTCTCTATTTGCTTAGCTTTTGTGTATACATGAAGAGGCCACCCGCACACACACACGCGTGGGTACACAATATGTATATATATATATATATATATATATATATATATATATATATATATATATATATATATATATATATGTGTGTGTGTGTGTGTGTGTGTGTGTGTGTGTGTGTGTGTGTGTGTGTGTGTGTGTGTGTGTGTGTGTGT
>NW_028234442.1:13864352-13866852 GCF_977035675.1 Penaeus japonicus
AGGGAGGAAGGAAAGGAAGGAGGGAGGGAGGTAAGGAAGGAGGAATGGAGGTGTGTGGAGGGAGAGGGATAGAGAGAGAGTTGGAGGGAGGGAGGAGAGAGAGGGCAGAGAGATAGGTGGATGGAGGGAGGAGCGAGGGAGGGAGAAGGCAAAGAGAGAGATGTAAAGAGAGTTGGGAGTGAGATGGAAGTAAGTTGGGAGAGAGGCAGAGAGAGAGGGGAAGAGAGAGAGGAAAGGGGGAAAGGGGAGAGGGGAAATGAGGAAGGAGAAAGGAGAGGAAAAGAGAGGGAGGTGAAGGAGAGAGGAAAAAAGAGAAGTGGAGGGATAGGGAGGTGAACAAAGGGAGGGGAGGTTAGATGGGAAGAGAGTGAGATGGAAGTAGAAGGCTGTGTATGAGGACGGACGAGGGGAAAGGGAGTAGGGAGAGGAGAGAACAAGGATTCAACGAAAAACAAAGAGACCCAAAAGAGGGGGGGGGAAGAGAAGGGAACGGAGAACGAATGAAGAATGATTAGGCAAGAGAAAGAGAGAGGTGAGAGGAAGGGTTGGAGGGAGGAAGATATAAGGAAAGAAGCGAAGGGGAGAAGAGAAAGAGAAAGAAGGGTTGGATAAAGAGGAAGGAAGGGGAGACAGATGAGGGGAAGTAAGGGAGAGGGAAGAATGAATAGGAAGGAAGAATGAATATAGAGTTTGGAGGAAGAATAGAATTATACAGATGGAATTAAGAATAATGCGAAGGAGAATGGGAATGATTAAGGCAGAATAAGGGGAGATATATCTACACACGCGCGCGCTCACATATACGCACACAAACAGAAATACACAAAATCACTCACAAAGGAAACATACACACACACACACACACACACACACACACACACACACACACACACACACACACACACACACACACACACACACACACACACACACACACACACACACACACACACACACACAAACACGTAAACACACACAAACAAACAAACACACAAACACACATCCATACAAACAAACACACACAAAAAGCAAACAAAACCCAAACAAACGCAACCAAAAGCCAAAAGGCAAAACAATAAAACAAAACAAAGAAAAACAAAAGAAAACTAAAGAAAAGGCCCAATGCAAAAAACCTTCGCAAGGCCACTCACTCTCTCCCAGGATGTCGCCCGTTGCTATGGCACCTTCCCCTCACAACAGCTGATGCTAATCCTCTTACCTGTAGAAGGAAGAGGGGATTGTTGAGAAGAGGGTAATGCATGGTTGCCTTGTCATTATCAATAGGGGTATTGTTATCTTTGTTATGATTATCGTTACTGATATATTTTTATTTTTATTCTATCATTATCATTATTCATTATCGTTATTATGGTTGTTGTTGTTGCTATTGTTGTTTTTATTATTATAATTATTACTATTATTAGTATCATTATTATCAATATTATTATTATCGTTGTTATAGTCATTATCATTATAAGTAGTAGCATTACCTTTATTATCAATATCATGATAATTATTATTATTATTATCAAAATCATTATCATCACCAGTTGTATTAACAGTAGTAATAATGATAATAACAATATCATTAATATCATCATCATTATCATCCTTACTATTATTATATTATCATTATCACCATTATGTCTATTGTTATTACTGTTATAAACATTACACTCACTGTCATTATTATTACCATTGATACTATCACTAGTATTGCTATTACTATTACTATTACTACTTATATTATCGTCACTGATATTAATACTAGCATTGTCTTTCAAAATAATCTAACTTTTCCTTTCTCTATACCGCTCTGTCTATTTTCTCTCTTTCTCTCTCTCTCTCTCTCTCTCTCTCTCTCTCTCTCTCTCTCTCTCTCTCTCTCTCTCTCTCTCTCTCTCTCTCTCTCTCTCTCTCTCTCTCTCTCTCTCTCTCTCTCTCTCTCTCTCTCTCTCTCTCTCTCTCTCTCTCTCTCTCTCTCTCTCTCTCTCTCCTCTTTCTCCCTCTCTAACACCAAAGGTAAGACTTTCATTATACATTCTTCTTAAAACATTCAACTTGAAGGAGCAAGAAACGAAAATTAAAAACGACAAGAGGCAGAAAAAAAATGAAGAAAAAAAGATAAAATAAAATGCCCTTTGAAGGATAATACCCTGAAGGCGAGAAAGTTGAATACGCTCTAGACATTAATGTGAAGAGAGAAGGAATACACTCTAGTCCTGCCGCGGGAAAATAATTATATTAGCATGAGTTACAGACCCTTGTCCATATTCTGAATACGTTTTAGTCCTTACAAGATAACAAACGTGTGGGAAGAGAGATAAAGAGTCAGAGAGAGAGAGGGAAAGGGGGAGAGAGAGAGAGAGAGAGAGAGGGAAAGGGAGAGAGAGAGAGAGTGCGTGAGAGGGCAAGAGAGAAAGCAAGAGAGGTAGAGAGAGAGAGAGCAAGAGAAGGAGAGAGAGAGAGAGAGCAAGAGAGAGGGAGGGAGAGAAAGAGA
>NW_028234442.1:13872232-13876533 GCF_977035675.1 Penaeus japonicus
GGTGAGGAGCCGGGAAAAGGGGGGGATTCCGGGAAAAGGGGGGAGGATTGGGGGAACAGGGTGAGGATTGGGCCGGGAAAGGGTTTAGGATTGGGGGGAACAGGGAGAGGAAGCCCGGGGAAAAGGGTAGGATGCGCGGAAAAGGGGGGAGGTGAGCGGGAAAAGGGGTGGGGGATGCACAGAAAAAGGGTTTAGGATGCACGGAAAAAGGGTGAGGATGCGCGGAAGAGGGGGAGGATGCGCAAAGGGGGGAGGATGCCGGAAAGGGTGAGGAAAGCGCGGAAAGGGGGGAGGATGCCGGAACAGGGGGGAAAGGGTGCACGGAAAAAGGGGGGAGGGTGCCGGAAAGGGTTTAAGGGAAGCGCGGAAAGGGTGAGGGTGCACGGAACCAAAAGGGGTGAGGATGCACGGGAAAGGGTGGGGGATGGGGAAAAAGGGAAGAAGAGGGTGAGGAAAGCCGGAAAAAAAGGGGGAGGATGCGCGGAAAGGGTGAGGATGGGGCGGGGCAGGAAAGGGGGAGGATGCGCGGAAAAAAAAGGGTGAGGATGGCGGAACAGGGTTTAGGAAATGGGTGGGGGAAAGGGGGAGGATGGGGAAAGGTTTAGGATGCCCAAAAGGTAAAACAGGGTAAAGGGTGCCGGAAAGAGGGTGAGGTGCGCAAAGGTAGGATGCACGGAAAGGGGAGGGGCGCGGAAAAGGGGGAGGATGCGCGGAAAAAGGGTAAGGGGTGGGGGAAAAAGGGTTTGGGGTGCACGGAACAGGGGGGAGGATTTCGCGGAAAGGGTGAGGATGACGGAACAGGGGGGAGGTTTCACGGGAAAAGGGTGGTAAAATGCCGGAAAAAAGGGGGGATGAGGAAATTTAGGGAAAGGTTTAGGATGCACGAAAGGGTGAGGGTCGCCCGGGAAAAGGGGGGGATGCCGGAAGAGGGTGAGGATGCCCCTTAAAAAAGAGGGTGGGGGATGGGGCCCAAAAGGGTGAGGAAACCGGAACAGGGTGAGGGGTGCGCGGAAAAGGGAAGGGGTGCCGGGGAAAAGGGTTTAGGATGCCGGAACAGGTGAGGATGCCGGGAAAAAAAGGGGGAGGATGCACGGAAACCCCGGGTGAGGGAATTTTTCCCCCGGAAAAAAGGGGGAGGGTGCCCGGAAAAAGGGGGAGGGGCACGGAAAAAGGGTGAGGGTAACAGGGGGGATGCACGGAAAGGGGGGAGGGTTTCGCGGAACAGGGGGTTTAGGATGCACGGAAGAGGGTTTAGGAAGCACGGGAAAGGGTGGGATTTACGGAAAGGGTTTAGGGTGACGGAACAGGGTGAGGTGGCGGAAAAGGGTGAGGGATGCCGGAAAGGGGAGGATGCCGGGGAAAAGGGGGAGGATGGCGGAACAGGGGGAAAAGGGTGCACGGAAAAGGGTGAGGGTTTTTCCGGGAAAAGGGTGAAGGATGACGGGAAAAAGGGGGAGGATGCGCGGGAAAGGGGGGGATGCCGGAAAAGGGTGAGGAAAGCCGGAACAGGGGGAGGATGCGCGGAAAAAGGGGGTGAGGAAGGGGGAGGATGCGGCGGAAAGGGTGAGGAAGCCGGAAAGGGTGAGGATGCGCGGAAAAGGGGAGGATGCGCGGGGAAAAGGGAGGGTGAGCGGAAAAGGGTGAGGATGCACGGAACCGGGGGAGGATGCGCGGAACAGGGTGAGGGTGAGCGGAACAGGGTGGGATGCCGGAAAAGGGTGGGGGATGGCGGGAAAAGGGTGAGGGAGCGGAAGAGGGGGTTTTTTAGGATGCAAGAACAGGTGAGGATGCACGGGAAAAGGGTGAGGATGCGCGGAAGAGGGGGGGAGGATGCGCTTAAGAGGGTGAGGATGCCGGAAAAGGGGGGGAGGAAAAGCGGAAAAGGGTGAGGGTGCGCGGAACAGGGTAAGGGGTGCATTTAAACCAGGGGGGAGGATGCACGGAACAAAGGGGGAGGGGTGCGCGGAAGAGGGTGGGGGATGCAGGGGCTGGGGAGGAGGGCCCGGAACCCGGGTGAGGGTTTCACGGAAAGGGTGAGGATGCCCCGGAACAGGGTGAGGGTTTAACAGGGTGAGGATGACGGAAGAGGGGGGAGGGAAGGGGCGGGGAAAGGGGGGAGGAAGCACGGAAGAGGGGGGAGGATGCCGGAACAGGGTGGGAAAGCGCGGAAAAGGGTAAGGGTGGCGGAAACAGGGTGAGGATGCGCCCGGAAAAAGGGGAAAGGGGGGGGCGGGAAGGGGGGGATGCCCGGAAAAGGGTGAGGATGCGCGGAACAGGGGGAGGGTGCACGGAACAGGGGGAGGGTGCACGGAACGGGGGGAGGGGTGCGCGAAGAGGGGGAGGATGCGCGGAACAGGGGTTTAGGGTTTCCCCGGAAAAAGGGGGAATGAACAGGGTAAAGGGTGCACGGAAGAGGGGGGGAGGATGCGCGGAAAAGGGTGAGGATGGGACGGAAGGGGTTGAGGAAATGGGGTCCCGGGAAAAGGGGGTGGGAAAAGGGGAAAGCCCCCGGAACAGGGGGAGGAGCGCGGAACAGGGTGGGGATGCGCGGAAAAAAGGGGGAGGATGCCCCGGAACGGGGAGGAAATTTGCGGAACAGGGTGAGGAAAGCACGGAAAAGGGTGAGGATTTCCGGAACAGGGTGAGGGTGAGCCCGGGAAAAGAGTGAGTTTTCACAGAACAGGGTGAGGATGCACGGAACAGGGGGGGAGGTGCGCGGAAAGGGGTTGGGGGATGCCTTAAAAGGGTGAGGGTGCACGGGGGAGGGTGAGGAGGGCGGAACAGGGGAGGATGCGCGGAACAGGGTTTAAAGGGTGCAAAGGAAAAAGGGGGAGGGGGCACGGAACAGGGGGGAGGAAAGGCCCGGGAAAGGGTTTAGGTGCGCGGAACAGGGGAGGGTGCGCGGAACAGGGTGGGATGCGCGGGAAAAGGGTTGAGGATGGGGTGGAACAGGGTGAAAGGGTGACGGAAAAAGGGTGGGATGCGCGGAACAGGGGGAGGAAGCACGGGAAGAGGGGGAATGGCGGAACAGGGTGAGGGTTCGCGGAAAAGGGGGAGGATGAGCGGAACGGGGGAGGGTTCACGGAAAAGGGTGGGGGATGGCGGAACGGGTGAGGAAAGAGCGGAACGGGGGGGATGCACGGGAAAAAAAGGGGGAGGATTTCCCCGGGAAAAGGGTTAGGGTGAGCGGAAAAGGGTTTAGGGTGCGCGGAAGAGGGAGAGGATGGGCGGAACAGGGGGAGGAGGGACGGAACAGGGGTTTAGGATGCGCGGAAGAGGGGGAGGGTAAGCGGAGAAGGGTGAGGGGGTGCCAGAACAGGGTGGGATGACGGAACGGGTGAGGATTCGGGAAGGGGTGGGAAGAGCGGAAAAAAGGGGAGGATGCACAGAACAGGGGGAGGGGCACCCGGGAAAAGGGTGAGGATGCGCGAAGAGGGTGAGGGGTGCCGGAAAAAGGGTGAGGATGCGCCCGGGAAAAGGGGGGGAAGCGCGGGAAAAGGGTGAGGATGCACGGGAAAAAGGGGGAAAGGGTGCGGGAAAAAGGGTTTAGGATGAGCGGAAAAGGGTGGGAGGGACGGAACAGGGTGGGGGAGGGGCGGAACAAAGGGGGAGGGTGCTCGGGAAAGGGGGGGAGGGGTTCACGGGAAAAGGGTGAGGATGCGCGGCAGGGTGGGGGATGCACGGGAAAAGGGTGAGGGTGCGCCCGGGAAAGGGTGGGGGATGGCGGAAAAGGGTGAGGAAAAAAACGGAAAAAAGGGTGAGGACGCGGAACAGGGTGAGGAAGAGCGGAAAAAGGGGGAGGATTTCACGGGAAAAGGGTGAGGTTTAGCGGGAAAAGGGTGAGGGGCCCCGGAACAGGGTGAGATGCCGGAACAGGGAGAGGAAGCGCGGAACAGGTGAGGATGCCCGTAACAGGGTAGATCACGGAAGGGAGGTGAGGATGCACGGAACCAGTGTGAGGATGCACGGAACCAGGGTGAGGATCGCGGAACCAGGGTGAGGAATGAGCGGAACAGGGTGAGGATGCGCGGAGAGGTGAGGATGCGCGCACAGGGTGAGGGAGCACGAACAGGTGAGGATGAACAGGGTGAGGATGCACGCAGAGGGTGAGGATGCGCTGGGAACAGGGTGAGGATCACGGAAGATGGTGAGATCACGGAACAGGGTGAGGATGCGCGGAACAGGGTGAGGATGATCGAACAGGGTGAGGAGCACGGAACAGGGTGAGGATGCGCGGAACAGGGTGAGAATGCACGGAACAGGGTGAGGATGCACAGAACAGGTGAGGATGCACGGAACAG
>NW_028234442.1:13876633-13884875 GCF_977035675.1 Penaeus japonicus
TATTAAAAAAATTTTTGAAAAGGGCAATTCAGATTAAAGAATCAGATAAGGAGGACATGAGTTTTTGTACATTTCCAATAATTCTGCTAATCAAAACCATAAATGCATAATGAAAAGTTTTTAAAAAAACTTTCAAACATTCAGGGAAAAAAAAAACCCATTCCTCAAAATGGCTGCACATTAAAACATTATCACCGGGGGAGTGCCAAAAATACTAGCACAGATGTTTGCCTCCATGAGACGATATTTGCATAATTATATCCCAATAATCTATCTATTTTTTAAAAGGGGTAAATCTTTTTTCCATCTATATGTAATTTTTCTAAAACTTCTGCTTTTATCTATCTGTCCATATTTTATTTTTTTTTTTCTTTCAAATATCATCTCCATATTTATATATCTAAATTATTTTATCTGTCGATTTATATATTATTTTTATTTATTTATATAATTATTTATTTTATATTTTGTTTATATATATTATATATATATAATATGATTTATATATATAATTTATATTTTTTTTTTTTGATTTATTTTTATATATTTAAATTTTTTTTTTAATTTTTTTATAATATAAAAATATATAAAATTTATATATTATTTGTTATACTTATATTATATTATTTTAAATTTAATATTTTTATATAAAATTTATTATATATTTTTATAATATATTTATATTTATATATGTATATACATATATATATAATTATATATATATATATATAATATTATAATATAATATTTTAAATATATATACATATATATATTTTTATATTTATATATATATTATATATATATAAATATAATTATTTTTATATAATTTATATAATATATTTTTATACCACCACACTCAACACTTCACTGTTATATCTCTCCTCTCCTATCTCGCCTCTATCTCTCTACTTTCTACCTTCCTTACAGTCCCTATATCTCTCTCTCACTCTCTTTTCTATCTTTTCTTTTTTTCGCTCTCTCTCTCTCTCTCTCTCTCTCGTGATTCTCTTCTCTCTCTCTCTCTTTCTTCTCTCTCTTCTCTCTCCTCTCGCTTCCTCTCTCTCCCTCCTCTTTCTCTCCCTCTCTCTTTCTCTCTCTCCCTCTCTCACTCTTTCTCTCCCTCCCTACCTGTTGTAATTTTTGCACGGAGTTTGGCGTTGAAACATGTCGTTGTAGCTTTCCTCCTCTTTTCGGCACGCCCTATTTGCGTTTTGTCATTGCATATTCGTTGGCATCCTTTTTGCAAATCGGAGGTGGGTTTTGTTTTCGGTGCTGATCCTTTATTGGTTTTATTCTTTTCTCTTTTCATTTTTCCTTTCTTCTTTGTTCTTTTCTCATTTACTCTTTGCCTTTTTTTCTTTTCCAGTCTTATTTCTTCTTTCTGGTATTTTTTTTTGTTTCCTGGGTTTTCTTCTCTACTCTCTCTCTCTCTCATTCTCTTCATCTCTCTCTCACTCTCTTCATCTCTCTCTCTCTCTCTCTCTCTCTCTCCTCTCTTTCTCCTCTCTCTCTCTTGTCTCTTCTCTCTCTCTTCTCTCGCCTTTTGCTCGCTCGCTCGCACATATCTCTCGTTTTCTGTCTGTCTCTGTCAGTCCATTTTCCTAAACTGTCTTTTCTCTGCCTCTGCTTCTGTCAGTCTGTTTCTTTCCTCTCCCTCTCCCCTTCCTCACCTCTCCTCTCCCTTCATTCTCCTCTCTCTCTCTCTCTCTCCTCTCCCTCTCACTCACACTCTTTCTCGTCGTCTCCCCTCGTAGATTGTCTCGCACACTCCAACGGCTCCCTAACAAAATTACATGTTTAAACTTTCTTGCCTGTCCCCGTAAAACTCGGCGAATTCGCCGCGCCAGGCTGGGGGGCACAGAGTTCACTCTGTCGCTTCTCCCAAACTTGGGCTGTTTACTCTTTCTCTCTCTCTTAAACGTGGATGAGCGAGGGAAAAAGCCAGAGATAGAAAGAGAGAGAAAAAGAGCGAGACAGAGATCGAGAGAAGAAAGTGAGAGTTAGAGTGGGGAAAAAAAAAGAGAGAGATAAAAAAAGAAAGAAGTGAGATTGAGAGAGAGAAGAGAGTTTGAGAGAGAGGAAGAGAGATATAGAGAAGGGAGAGTTAGGGGAAAAAGGAAGAGATAAAATGAAAAGAGAAGAAGAAGAAGAGGCAGAAGGGCAAAAGAAAAAAGAGGCGAGACAGACAGGAGAGAGTTTGGGGAGAAGGGAGTGACAAAAGAAGAAAGGAGAGTTAGAGAGAGAGAAAATTAAGTTTTCAAGAAAGAAACAGAGAGATAGGAGAGAAAATGGGGGTTAGGAAAGAGATGGTTTGGGGAGAGAAAAAGAGACAGAGAGATAGATAGAGGGACCTATCCTCATACCCTCCCAAACACGGCATACGACATGCCCCCCATTTTCTACGTGTGTGGAGTTTTGGGTTTGTAGGTGTGTCAAGCATCTCTAGCCTCCGTAGCCAAAACTGTGCGTGCTGTTTGACCCTTTTGGAAACGGGTCAGTGATTTTTTTGCCCGCGGGAAACAACGGACGTCAGTTTTGTCGGCAAAATTAGTAACCGGGTTTTTTAAAAGGCTGGCTGTGCTTGTCGCCATGAGGGCAATCACTAAATCCTCCTCACTTATCTAAAATTCATTTGACTCTGTGACTCAAAATGCGGTAAACCTGTCGAGGGAGAAATATTGACACTACGAACAACTTTACTCGAATGCAGAGAAGAGGGGGAGAGGGAGAAAAAAGACGAGAGGGAGTTGTTGTTTATGTGATGTATATGTTAATAAAATAAAATTTTTAATATATAGATATATATATATATATATATATTTATATATTTATAGATGATAATAGATAGATAGATGATAGATAGATGGGATACAATATTAGACAGAAAACATATAGATAGTTGATATGGTGTGTGGTGAAGGATTCATGCGTTCAGGTTGAAAACACGAAGGCAATACGGGAAAACACCCCAATATGCATGTGAAGCAATAAAGCAAAAGGGTTTCAGTAAAATCGTATATTTTCCTGTGTTTCCCTCGTCGTTTGTTTTAAATTAAAAAAATAAATATATATATAAATTATATATATTTTATAATATATATATAATATAATTTATAATCCCATCACGACATAAAACCAACACAAACCACACAACACACACACAACACATACACACACACCCAAACAATGTATTTAATATATATAATATTATATATAATATATATATATATATATATATATATATATTTATTACATACACACACTTCCCACAACACCCCCCACACAACAACAACAAATTATATTTTTAAATATATATATAATTTATATTTTTTTTATTATATATAAATATATATAATATTATACATATACATATAATTGTATTAAATAAAAGTTTATATAAATATATATATATATATAAAATTTTTATTTTATATATATATAAAATATACATATGTATTGTGTGTTTATATATATTTTAAATAATATAATATATATATATATATATATATATAATATATATTTTATTATTATAATATATTAATATATATAAAAATATATACATAAAACATATATATTTTGTATATATTATATGTTATATATTAAAATTTTTATATATATATATATATTTATATTATATATATATATACATATATATATATATATATAATAATTTTATAAAATATAAATTATTTTAAATTTATAAATATATTTAATATATATTTTAATAATTTAAGATATATATAGATATCTGTGTATGCGTGGGTTATGTGTACATAATTTTATATATATATGAGTATGTTATATATGTGTGTGGGTGTTGTGTGGTGCGTATAATATTAAATATTTATATATATAAATATTTATATAAAAATTATATATATATATATATAATTTTACCAACCAAGTCGATGTGTTTGCGTAGATTTTCAGACTTTAACCCCTTTTTAGTTTCTGTTGCCCCTGGGTTTAAATTTTTCTGGGGTCCCTTTTACTTTGGCGTGGGCAATTGTCTTGAAAATGTGTTTTATTTTCTACTGTTTTTCTATATTGTCTTTCCAAATTATCTAAAATAGGCTTAATTGTTACCTGTTAAATAAGTTTTTCAAAAACACAATTTAATCACGAAAATAAAAAAAAAAAAAAAAAAAATAAAAAAAATATTTGGGTTTTGGGATCTTTTTTCACCTTATAAGCATTTTTGCATAGGACCACTATACTGTTCTTAAATTTCAACATTTTGAGTTCTCCCTTTTTTTGCGACTTGTTGTCTAATCATGAACAGGGGCAGTTTACGGTGGGTTTAAAAACTCGCTCCCGGGGGGTTTCCCCCAAAGGGGCCACCTTGGGCCCCTATGTTTTTACTTTAATAAAAATATTTTTTTTACTTGATGCTTTGAATTTTTTGCTTTTGATGATGGGCCAAACATTTTTGTTCTAACAATATATAGGAAATCTAAGTGCCTTTATGATATTCAAGCAAAAAAAAAAAAAAAAAAGCGAACATTTCGATTTCATTTTTTTACTATAATCTATGTGCCTATTTTCATGAATTTTTTAGGTTAAACATTGATGGAAAATTTATAAAAAGAACAAAAAAATTCAGTTCATTGCATGAAACTGAGAACACATTGTTCCACGGCAAAATTAAAAATAATTTAAATAAAAAGGAAATAAAGTACTTTTTTTTTACACTTAGCTATCTATTTTGGGCACTGAATAGTTTTTTGTTTATTCTCTTGTGCTAGGCCCTTTAAAAACCCAAATTTGATCAGAAAAAAATAATAAAATGATTGCCCAGCTAAGTACAACGACGGCACTTAGAATTCCCCAAAATCGTACTAAACAATCATCAGTTTTTGTGTGTGTGGTACACACACAACACACAACCCAATATATACAAAATATATATATATATATATATTATATAATATATATTATATATATAATAATAAATATTATATAATATATATATATGTATAAAATATATATATATAATATATATATATAAAAATATATAATTTAAAATAATAATATGTTTTATATACATATAAAATAATTTAAAAATAATATAATTTAAAATATATATATAATTATTATAAAAAAAACATTTGTTTATATAAACATATATATTAATATTATAATTATATAAAAAATAAAAAAAATATATATATGTACTATATAAAAATATATATATTATATATATATATTTAATATAATTTAAAACATACACATTGTTTAACATATTAAATATATATATATTATATATTATATATATATATTTATATAACATATATATCACATTTGTTTTATTTATATATTATTTTATATTTATAAATATTTTAATATTTTTCATTAATATATATATATATATATATATTATAATACATTTTTAATAATATATATATTAATATATATATGTGGGGTTGTGTGTGTGTGTGTGTGTGTAGGGGGGTTTGTGTGTATGTAGTAGTATAGTAATTGTGTGTGTAAATATGTCATATTAATAGAAAAATCATAAAATTTTATTTAATATATTATATATTATATAAAATATATATTTTTATATTTTTATTATAAATTATATAAATAAATATATATTTAAATTTATATATATATATATATATATATATATATATATATATATATATATATATATAAATATATATATAAATAAATTTTATATATAAAAATTTATATATATTAAATTCAATACTATATATATATATTTAATATATAATATAAAAAATTTATTATATATATAAAAATTTTAAAATTATTAATATATATTATATAAAATATTATATTTTGTGTGTGTGTTTGGGTGTGTGTGTGTTTTGTTGTGTGAGGTGTATGTTGTATGTATATGATATGGGTGTGTAAAAATGTAATATTTTAGAAAACCATAAATATTTAATATATATTATAATTATAATATATATATATATATATATTATAAATTTCAATACAAATATATATAATAAATATATATATATATAAAAAATATATATTAATTTTTAATAAAATTAATATAATATAATTAATTTCATATAATATATTTATATAAAAATTATATAATATATAATATATATTATATATATATATACATTATATTATAATATCTAATATATATATATATAATAATATATATATATTTTTTATATAGGTGTGGTGTGTTTTTGTGGTGTGTGGGGGTGTGTGTGGGTTTTGTGTGTGTGTGGGGTTTAGTGTGTGTGTAGGTTTGTGAGTGTTGTGTTAAAAATCATATACTTGGCATTTGTTGCGCTTAGAAAACACAATTGAAAACCCGAATTGTATGAGGATGCCCCGATGTGAGGGGGCAAAATACAAATTTTCAGGGCAAGAACAAAAGTGAGCTTATAAAGTACTATTCTTTTTCATCCATATGCATATTCACTTAAAAATTTGGAAACATTATCAAAAATATTGTTTTTGTAAGTTCCTTACTTTTTAGTATTAATTATTATTAAAAATTTAAATACGATTCCCGCACCATCGAACCTACACGATATCTCATAACAGACAAAATCGTCTGACCCAAAGATGGAAACCATCAATCGTAATCACGAAACACTTAAATTTACAGACAGAAAAAATCAAAGCCAAGCCCACTGGTAGTGGCGTGCGGCGGGCGAGCAGTCCCCTCAGCTCTCCACCCCTCATCACGAACCCCCTGCGCGCAGCGCAAGGTAGGGGAAGGTCGCGTGGCAAACGGGTTACTCAAACCCCCTTTTCAAAGGGGAAACCATCTCGCAGGGGATATATAATATTATATATAATTATTATATATAATAATATATATATAATTATAATATTTATATATATAATTAATATACATTATAAATAATATATATAAAATATTATATATATATATATAATATATATATATATAATAATACATTTAAAAATAAAATATATATATATAATATATATATATTTATATTGTGTGTGTGTGTGTGGTGTATGTGGGGTTGTGTGTGTGTGTGTCTGTGTGTGTATAAATTATAAAAAATTTTATTAAAAATATATTAAATATTATTTATATATAAATTATATAATATTTAAAAAATATATTATGTATAAATATATATACAAATTATAATTATAAAATATTAATTATAAAATATTAAATATAAATATAATAATTTATATTTTTAAAATATTATATAATTAAATTTTAAAATATGTATATTTATAAATACACAAAAAAAAAAACATATATAAAATATATAAATATAATATATATATATATATATTTATATATTTTTTATTATATTATAATATATTATAAAAAAAACAAAAAAAAAAAAAAAAAAAAAAAAAAAAAAAAAGAAAAAAAAGAAAAAAAAAAAAAAAAAAAAAAAAAAAGAAAGGGGGAGAGAGAAAGAAGAAAAAGAAGTATATAGTATATATTTTTAAAATATTATATTTATAAATATATATATATATAATTTTTAATTTTTTTTATATTAATATTTTATTTTATATTATATTTAAAATATGTATTATTTTTAAAATATTAATATATATATAAATTAGTATTTTATTATACATATATATATATATATTATTATAATTTTTTAATATATTAAAATTTTAATATATAATATTTTGTTATAATATAAAAATAATATATATAATATTTTATATATATATAATATATATATATATATTTTAAAATTTTTAAAATATATTATATAAAAAAAAAAAAAAAAAAAATATATAAAATATATTATAAAATATAATTATATATATATTTAGTATTAATAAAATTTTTATAATAAAATTTTTATTTTTTATTTTAAAAATATATATATAATTATATATTTTTATAATATTTTTATAATTTATATATTATTATTTATTTTTTAATAATATTTAAATATATATATATATATTTATAAAATTTTATAAATAATATTTTTATATAATAAATTTAAAATTTTTATTAAAATAAAATAAATTACTTTATATAAAAATTATAAAAAAATATTATTATAATGTATATAATAAATATATAATATAATATAATATATAATTTATAATATTATATATATATTTATAATTTATAACTTTTAATATTTAAAATATAAATTTAATAAATATTAATATTTTTTTATTAATAAATATAATAATATATTATATATATATATTATAATATATAATATATTTTTTAATATTATATATATATATATATATATAATATATAATATATATAAAAAGA
>NW_028234442.1:13897475-13899975 GCF_977035675.1 Penaeus japonicus
CGAAACGGAGGCGAGAGAGAGAGAGAGAGTGAGAGAGAGAGAGGGAGAGGAGAGAAGAGAGAGAGAGCGAGAGAGAGAGAGAGAAGAGAGAGAGAGAGAGAGAGATTGGTAGAGCGGGAGAGAACACAGAGAGAGAGAGAGAGCGGAGAGAGAGAGAGAGAGAGGAGAGAGAGATTTGACAGGGATCGTAGAGAAGAGAGAAAGGGGAAGAGAGAGGAGAGAGAGAGCAGAGAGAGAGAGAGCAAGTAGAGAGCAGTCAGAGAGAGAGAGACTAAGAGAAGAGAAAGAGCAGAGGAGAGACGAGAGAGAGAGAGAGAGAGGATGAGAGAGAGAGAGAGAGAGAGAGAGAGAGTGAGAGAGAGGAGGAGAGAGAGAATAAGAAGACATGCACGAGAGAGAGAGAGAGCGATAGAGAGCCATAAGAGAGCGAGAAGAGAGAGAGGAGATGAGAGAGAGAGAGAGAGAGAGAGCGAGCGAGAGAGAGAGAGAGAGAGAGATGAGAGAGAGAGAGAGACGAATAGAGAGAGAGATGGAGAGAGAGCTTGAGAGAGAGAGAGAGAGAGAGAGAGAGAGAGAGAGAGAGAGAGAGAGAGAGAGAGAGAGAGAGAGAGAGAGAGAGAGAGAGAGAGAGAGAGAATAAGAGAGACAAGCACAGAGACAGACAGAGAGACATAGACTAAGAAAGACAAAGACAGAGGCAGAGTGAAGTGGAGGAGAGGAGAAGAGTCAGAGATGAGTGAGAGAGGGAGAGAGAGGTGAGATGAGAGAGCGAGAGAGGAGAGAGAGAGAAGAGAGAGAGAGAGAGAGAGAGTGAGATGAGAGGAAGAGAGAGAGGAGAGAGAGAGAAGAGAGAGAGGAATAAAGAGAGAGCAGAGAGACAGAGTCAGAGAGCGACATAGACGATACGAAAGAGAAAGACAAGAGGCGAGAGAGAGAGAGAGAGAGAGGAGAGAGAGAGGAGTAGAGAGAGCGGAGATGCGAGAGAGAGAGAGAGAGAGAGTGGAGAGAAGAGAGAGGATGAGAAGGAGAGAGAGAGAGACGAGTAGGAAGAGAGAGAGTGAAGGAGAGGAGATCTCCGGCCGAGGGAGAGAGAGAGATTGAGAGGAGAGAGAGGAGAGCGAGAGAGAGAGAGAGAGAAAAGAGAGTTGAGGTGAGAGTGAGAGATGAGAGAGAGAGAGGAGAGAGGAGAGGGAGCGAGAGAGGGATGAGCGAGGAGAGGAGAGAGAGAAGAGAGAGAGATGAGTAAGGGAGAGAGAGAGATGGAGAAGGAGAGAGAGAGACGGAGAGAGAGCGAGAGAGAGGAGAGAGATAAGAGAACAAGCAGAGACAGACAGAGAGAAATAGACAAGAAAGACAAAGACAGAGCAGGTGAGAGGAGAGAGGAGGAGGAGGGATAGACGGAGAGAGGAGAGAGAATGAGAGGATACGGAGAGAGAGAGAGAGAGAGAGAGAGAGAGAGAGAGAGAGAGAGACAGACAGACAGACAGAGAGAGAGAGAGAGAGAGAGAGAGGCAGAGAGAGAGAGCCCCCAGAGGCCCGTCGAAAAGGCTTCCACGAAAGGACACAGAAGGAACTCTTATGAACAGGAACAGTGTTGTTAACAGCTCAATTACCTCCTTCGACCGGCTCTATAGTTCACACACGACCATAACTGATTTTTTTTTCTTTTCTTTTTCTTTTTTTTGTATTTTTTTCTTCTTCTTTCATTTGGTCTTTCATTTTTTGTCTCCGTTTTTTTTTTTTTTTGTATTTTTTTTTTTTTTAGCTTCAATGTTTTTTGTTTTTTTAGGGGGTGGGGGTAGGGTGGGGGTGGGGGTGGGGGTGGAGGGGGTTGTGAAAGAGACACAAATTAGGTTGTTGTCCATGGAGAGAGTGGAAGGGGGGGAGGGGCAGGGGGAGGGGGAGGGGGAGGGGATGGTTCCTTATGAGGGAAATGTGTGCGTGTGTGTGTGGGGGGGGGGGGGTATGTATGTGTGTATTCGTAGGAATTAATCCGTTATTTTCTATGTATTACATCATCATTACTAATATTATTGTTATTAACTGTCATCATAAATATTATCAACCTTATCATCATCATCATAATCATCAATCTCAGTAATCATTATCATCATTATAATTATTTCGTCATCGTAAGTTGTTAATGACATTATTATTAGCATCATCATCACTCCCATCATTACCATTAGTCTCATCATTCAATGTCCTTTTCCTCATCACCACCACCCCACACCATCACTACTTCACCACATCAGAGCCATTATTATCACCACACCACATAACTACTACTTCATCACATCGCTGTCATCCTCTCATCACTGGTATCATCATAGCATCACTACTATTATCATCACCACATCCCTACCATCATTGCCACATCACTACCATCGTCACCACATAACCACTACTTTACAATACCACTATTACCTTCATATCACTGCCATCATCATTACATCCCTACCGCCATCACCACATCACTATTATCATCACATCACTTCCA
>NW_028234442.1:13912475-13914975 GCF_977035675.1 Penaeus japonicus
GATAATGATAACGAGGGTGGTAATAATAATAATAATAATAATGTTAATAATAATAACAATGATGATATTAATGATAATGATTATAATACTGAAAAATGATAATAATGATAATGATAACGATAGTAATGATGATAACAGTGATGATAATTATGATAATGATAAAGGAAATAGTAATGATGATAGTAATAATACTGTTAACAATAATAATAACAATCATGATAACAACAGTAACACGATGAAGATGATAATGATGTTGATGATTATAAAGACAACAATAACAATGATAATAACAATAATGATAACAATGACAATACTAACGGTGATAATGATAATAAGGATGATAACGTTGATCTTAGTGATGAAATACTTTAATGATGATAATACTATACTATGATAATGATACTATACTATACTAATGAAATACTATGATAATGATACTCCGAATAAGACGAGTATTTAGAATGACGAGAAAAAATCATCATTGCAATAGTGATGATAAAGATGGTGATGATAAAAGAGGACAGTGATAATGAAGTTGATAAAAACAACAACGACAGTAATGAACCAGGAGTCATTTTAATAGACACATCAAAATATAATAACAAATGGATAAATAAAACACTGATCAGGTGTTTATTAACTTTAAAAGCCACAAGATTAAACCATAAGAGAAGCCAAAATACAAATACCGTCACACATTCTTCAAATCGAACAATATGAATAATAAAAACGAAAAAGGTAAAAATACAGCCGTTATTCCTACCGTAGAAGAATCTTTATTATTCCCCTGTCAATACAAGGCTCTAATCCCTCCCTCAATCCGTTTCCCCCTTTTAAGCGTGACCTATGACCTCGCATAGGTTCACCTGGACCTGACCTGGGTTAAGGAGGCGGGTTAAACATAAAGGATTAACAGGGTCACAAAATCGACCGTGAAAATGGCGGGAAAATTCGATTAGATTCGGGGTCATTTTGGCGGGAGATTTTTTGTTAACTTCCCGCATCTTTAGGGAATGATCCAATGAGAATGCGAGGATATGGGAAAGTCGATTGCTATTGGTTGGGAAATAATTGGCGATTTAGGAGTGGTCATTTGGGCTGTTGGTTGGGGTTTAAAGGTGATATTGATTAGTTTTTTTATGATTTTCTGAGAAGATGAATCAATTAATGGTTGATGGAGAGAGAGAGAGGGTGAGAGAGAGAGAGAGAGAGAGGAGGAGAGAATGAGGGATAGTGGGGGGAGGAGTGTGGAGGCAGTGTCGGGAATGGGAGAGAGATGTGCTGCTGGAGGGAGAGACGGGGAGTGCATAGGAGAGAGAGAGAGAGAGAGAGAGGAGAGGCCGCGAAGAGAGAGAGAGGGAGAGAGAGAGGGGAGAGAGGTGAGGTAGGAGGGTGGGAGGGAGAGGAGGAGGGGGAGAAGGAGAGAGAGAGGGAGGGAGAGAGGGAGAGGAGAGATAGGGGTAGGGAGAGGGGAGGGAGGAGAAGAGGGGCGGAGAGATGAAAAAGAGAAGTAGATGAGAGAGAAAGTGGCGAGGGGGGGAGAGGAGAACGAGAGAGGTGAGAGAGAGAGGAGTAGGACGGGGGGGAAGGGCCAGAGAGGGGAGGAGGAGGGGAGAGGAGAGGAGGGAGGAGAATATGACCCGGAAAAAAGGGAAGGAAGTTGAGAAAAAGAATATGTATATCATATCATATATATATTATATATATATTATATATATATATATATATATATATATAGTATATACACCACACACCACAAAGGGAGGGAGCATGGAGAAGGAGGGTGGGTGGGAGAGAGGGAGTGAGAGGAGGGAGAGACAGAGAGAGACTCGGGATTGAGAGAGAGGAGAAGGAAGGGGAGATTGTGAGGGAGAGAGAGAGAAGAGATAGAGAGAGAGAGAGGAGAGAGAGTAGGTTGAGAAGAGAAGAGAGAGCGATGAGAGAACGAGAGATGGAAGGCCGGAGCGACGAGATGGAAGCTGAGAGCGGGAGAGATGGAGAGGATGATCAGATGAAGTATAGAGAGGTGGGAGTGAGAGGGTCGGGACGTGGGGGAGAGATCGTCGGGAGACGAGAGAGGAAGAGAAGAGGAGACGAGGGAGAGAAGGAAGAGAGGAGGGGGGAGGAGAGAGGAGAAAGCTGGGTGAGGGGGAGGGAGAAAGAAGGAGGACGTGAGAGCAGGAGGAGGGAGACAGAGAGCCCACGGAGCACACAGAGGAAGAGAAGAGAAGAATGTATTGTATATGCATACACACACACACTTAATAAAAATATATATAAATATATATTATATATATATTATATAATATATATATATATATATATATAGAGAGAGAGAGAGTGAAGAAAGAGAAAGTAGAGTGAGGAAGAGAGAAGGGGGAGAGAGAGAGGAAATGAGGACGACAGATGTGGGTGAGGACTGACCCCCCTTCTGATTTGAGAGGAGGAGAGGGGTGATGGAGACGAGGGAACGATTATGGAGGGGAGAGAGAGAGACGCC
>NW_028234442.1:13922475-13927475 GCF_977035675.1 Penaeus japonicus
CCCACCCCAACCCATCCCCCTCCCCACTCCCATCCTCAACGCCTCCCCACCCCCATCCTCAACCCCTCCCTATCCCCTCCCCATCCTCAACCCCTCCCTATCCCCCACCCCAACCCCTCCCCCTCCCTATCCCCAACCCCAACCCCTCCCTATCCCCCCTCCCCACTCCCATCCTCAACGCCTCCCCCCTCCCCACTCCCATCCTCAACGCCTCCCCACCCCCATCCTCAACCCCTCCCTATCCCCCCCCCAACCGCCCCCCTCCCCCTCCCCCTCCCAACCCCGCCCCGAGTCAAAAGCCCAGATAGAAATATCATTTTTGGCGATATCTCTCCACCTCTACACAGCGGGTGGACAAAGGCACACGTACAGGGCGACAGAGTTCAATGGGTTTTCCACCTCGCGGCCCTGCCTCTATTATACGTCTTCTTTTAGCCCTCTTTCGCTCCCTCTCTCTCTCTCTCTCTCTCTCTCTCTCTCTCTCGCTCCCTCTTTCTCTCTCCCCCACACCCATCCACCCCCCCTTCTTCTTCTCTCGTTCATTCTTTTCTGTCTCTCTCTCTCTTTTCTTTTCTTTTTTTCTCTCTCTCTCTCTCGTTCCCTCTTTTCTTCCGACCCTTTCTTCAAATTCTTCTGTCCTGGGCTACCCTTCTTACCCTTACCTCTCCTACTCCCACCCCTCCCCTATCCCTTACCCCTACCCCCTACCCCTATCCCTGACCCTTCCCCTGTCCCTACCCCTTCCTCTTCCCCTGTCCCTGCCCCTCTGTCATTGGCCGGAAAAGGGGCTCGGACTATAAGTCACTCCTCTGGGGGAGCTTTTGTGTTGACAAGTGTCGATGTGTGTGACTGTGTGTGTGTTGGGGGAGGGGGGGGTGTTAGGGGATATGTGGGGGGAGGGGGAGGGTGTGGCAAGAGAGAGAGAGAGAGAGAGAGAGAGAGAGAGAGAGAGAGAGAGAGAGAGAGAGAGAGAGAGAGAGAGAGAGAGAGAGAGAGAGAAAGAGAGAGAGAGAGAGAGAAAGAGAGAGAGAGAGGGTGGGGGAGAGAGAGAGAAAGGGAGAGAGAAGAAGAAGAAGAAGAGAAACAGGGACAGACAGACCGATATAATAGTTTTCTCTCTCACTCTTTCTCTCTCTCTCACACACACACATCACCCTCCCACACACACCCTCTCACCCTCCAAGTAACCTTCCACCCACCCTCTATTCATCTCACCCCTCCTTCCCCCCCACCCAGCCCCACCCCCACCCCACCCCGCCCACTCAGTAGCTGGTAGTGAGATCATTAGCCTAAACAAGCGCGTCAGCCGGGGTCAACACAGGTCAAATGACATGACAGGAAGGGTCGGGGAAGGGAGTAGAGGGGTGAGAGGGGGGCGGGGTGGGTGGGTGAGGGGGAGTGGGGGAGGAGAGGGGGGAAGGAGGGAGGGTTCACGGGTGAGCAAAGATGGGGAGTAAGGGTGGGTTAATAGGGGTGGGGGAGGGGTAGGGGGTGGGAGTAAGGGGAGGGCTTAGTCTCGGGTCACTTGTTTATTACGATGAAGGGCGTATTAGGGGCGGGGGTGGGCGGAGGGGAAGGAGGGGGAGGAGAGGGAAGGGATAAAGGGAGGAGGGAAGACGGCTGATGATTATTTTTTTGGAGTGATATGTGATGGAAGGGGAGGGAGGGAGGGGGGAAGGGAGGGAGAGAGGGAGGGAGGCAGGGAGGGAGGGGAAAGAAAAGGGGGAAGGAGGGTTGGAGAGAGAAAGAAAATGAAGAGAGAAACAAGATAGGACGAGAGAGAGAGAGAAAGAGAGAGAGAGAGAGAGAGAGAGAGAGAGAGAGAGAGAGAGAGAGAGAGAGAGAGAGAGAGAGAGAGAGAGAGAGAGAGAGAGAGAGGTGGGGGGGAGGGGGGGTTAGCACGGGTCAATAGCTTAACCTCGGCGACAGGGGGCGAGATGGGCCGGATATTAATCCTTTCAAAATACTTTTATAAACGCGTGGACATGATCCCCTTTCTGCCTCTGTCCCTCTCTTTCTCTCTTTCGTTCTTTCTCACTCTTACGCGCCCTTTCTCACTTTCTCCTGTCCTCGCTCTCTTTCTTCTCTCTCTCTCTCTCTCTGTCTCTCTTTTTCTCTGTCTCTCTTTCTTTTTCTCTGTCTCTCTCTCTCTCTGTCTCTCTCTCTTTCCCACTCTCTCCATCTCTTTCTTTCTCTCTCTCTCTCTCTCTTTCTCTATTCCCTCTTTACTCTCTCTCTCTCTTTCTCATTCTCTCTCTCTCTCTCTCTCCTCTCTCTCTCTCTCTCTCTCTCTCTCTCTCTCTCTCTCTCTCTCTCTCTCTCTCTCTCTCTCTCTCTCTCTCTGTCTCTCTCTCTCTCGCTCTCTGTCTGTCTGTCTCTCTCTCTCTCTCTCTCTCTCTCTCTCTTTCTCTCTCCATTAATCTCAATAGATATGCAATTTTCATATCTATTTCCTTTGCACAGAAGAGCGTGGCTCCGTGCGTATGTGCGTATATCTACCCTTCTGGGTGCGCGCGTGTGAGCATTCCACGGTGCCACTCCGGGAACAGTGCCAAGTGTCGGCCACCATTTTGTTTCCAACCCGTATTTCATTTGTTTATTCCTGCCTTCGTTCTCTCCTTCGTCCCCTTCAAGTAAATAAGGACGAGATGATGAAATACTTAACAAGAGGAGAGGGAAGAAAGGGAACGTGCGTGTGTGTCTGTGTGTGTGCGTGTGTGTGCGTGTACCTCCCACGAAATTACACTAAATTTACCGTGAATGTCGACAGCCAACTTTCAAATCAATATTGGATGGCGGGGCTCGTGGGCCCTGCGTCCGGGAGGTTTGGTTTGACTTCGCCTTCGACTCCGATTTGTTTATATTTTGTTAGGTTATGTTAGTTTTCCGAGTATTGTATATATGTTTAGGGACTTTTTTGTTGTTAAATAGATCTTCGTTTTAAAACACGATGGGAAGATCTTTCGTTTCTATTGTTTGAATGACATTTTTTCAAAAGTAGGGAGCGTCTGGCTCTGACTTCGACCGGCGACGTAGAATTTAATTGGAACGTGTTCGTGAATTCAACGGGGCTTTAAAATCTCATTAAAACAAAACTTGCTCAGGCTAACTCCCTGCTCCACCCTCTTCCCCCAATCTGCTTCATACACGGATGCCATTAAATCAAATCAAATCTTGATATCTATAATTTGAATCGAAAATTAGAAGCTAAAAAACGCGGCAAAAACACATATTGCAACCCACAGCTCGGGTTTTAGTCACGGCTTCTTAGCTTTGATTATATTTTTCCCCTTTATTTTTCTCTCTCTCTATATTGCTTATTAGATATTCATGTCATAATCAAAAGGTGAATTATGATCTCTTTGTATGATGTCTTTTGTTTGGATTTATGTTCAATTGTTGGGTTTTATGGCGACCTTGTATTTTTGGGTTCGTGACAGAATAATTCCCCTGTTTACACACTCTGGTTCGTATCATGACCATTGTCTTTGTTTATTTGTTTTTTCTAGTGTTTATGATTTCCTCTCTCTCTCTCTCTCCCTCTTTCTTCTCTCTCTCTCTTTCTCTCTCTCTCTTCTCTCTCTTCTCTCTCTCTCTCTCTCTCTCTCTCTCTCTCTATCTCTCTCTCTCTCTCTCTCTCTCTCTCTATATATATATATATATATATATATATATATATATATATATAATATATATATATATATATATATATGCATGTTTGTGTATCACATATATGTGTGTGTGTTTGTGTGTGTATATATGTATTTATATATATATATATATATATATATATATGAATTTTATTTACTCATTTATTTATATATTTATGTCTGCATGTATGTATATTTACACACACAAACACACAAACAAACACACACACACACAACCACCCCCACGCCAGCCCACGCCAAAACCCTTATCTCATTTCCCGAAGTCTCCCCTTCACTCGAACCCCGCAATCCCTTGCAGGTGCACATCAAGTCCCACTTCATCATGAACGGCGTGTGTGTGAGGTGGCGCGGCTGCCTGGACCTTGAGCGTCTCGATGGCGTCGGCTGCCTCGAGTTTGACGAAGACGCGGCCAGGCTGGAGGACGCCATCTTGAGGGACGAGTTGGAGAAATACAAAGCCAAATTGCGGGAGTTCGAAGACAAGCAGAGGCCGTTTAAGGTTTGTGTGTTTTTTTGTTCGTTTTTTTTGGGGGGGTTGTTTTTGGTTGTTTTTGTTTTTGTTGGTCTTTTTTTATTAGATTGTTGGATGAATGTGTTTTTGAGGTCGTTTTTTGTTCTTTGCTGGCAGGGCAAAGTAATTCAAAATTATTTTTAGGTTTGTTGGAGGAATGGAGTAATCCAGGGTCATATCTTTACTTGTTGGAAGGTCAAGGTAATTCAAGGGATTTTGTTATTGTTTGTTTGTTGGAAGGGAAAGGTAGGTCAAGGTAATGTTATTATTATTGTTATTGTTATCATCGTTATTATCATCACCATCGCCATCACCACTACCACCATCACCACTACCACCATCGCCACCATCACCACCATCATCACCACCATCATCCTGCATGCACATTATCCCACCTACCCTCTTTATCAACACCTCTTCTTTCTCCTTCTTCCAGCCCTTCGCAGCAGCATCTACGGCCAAGTAAGAAAAGAGAAACAGAAGAAAAACAAGAAGAAGAATATTTGTGAATGAAAGGAGAAAGTGAGAGAAGGAATAATAAGTGAAAGATGATCAGATGATTAGAAAGAAATAGTGAAAGAGGTAATCAAGAGAGAAAGATTAGCGTTTTATACGATTGCGTGTTAGTGAAGAAGAAAGGGAAGTGGGAGAAAGTGGAAGATGAAGAAATGGAGGAAGAAGAAAAAAAGGATAGAGTGACTATGTAGTGAAGAAGAAGAGGTGAAAAGGCGAATGAAGATGAGGAAAAGAAAAAGGTGAAGAAGAAAGAGAAGAAAAGAAATTGAAGAAAAAAATAAGAAAAAGAAGAAGGAATAAAA
>NW_028234442.1:13939975-13942475 GCF_977035675.1 Penaeus japonicus
TTTTATTTTTGGTGGAATGGTGTTTTTTGTGTTTTTATCTTTTTTTATTGCAGTTTGATTTTGAATTGACTGTTTTTATGGACATTTTCATGTGTTTTTTTATATAATGTTTTTCCTTTAACTTTATTTTATTCACAATTTTATTTCAATTTGTTTCGTTCAATTGATTAAATATTTCCTGCGATCTGAATTTTCGTGATAATCAATTTCGCCTCGTAATCTATCAACTATATATTAATTCACTTCATTTTAATTCTTAATTTTATACATTTTTACATCTATTTATTCTATCTATCTATCTATCTATCTATTATTATATCCATTCCATCTAACTGTCTATCTGTTCCTTCACTTATCTATTCGCTTATCGATCAATTTCATTCATAATTTTAATTCTAATGTATTTTACAAATAATTTACTATAATGGGTATAATGGGTATCGTTACCGGCGTGGTTATTATGATTATCATTGATATCATGGTTATCATTATCATTATCATCATTATGTTGTTATCATTATTTTCATTGTTATCATTATCATCCTCATTAATAGAATTGTTATTGTCATTATCATTAGCACTATCATTATTATTATTATTAGTAGTGTATTATTACAGTAAGTACTGCTACTATTATTATTATCTTATCATCATTATTATAACTCCAATTATTTTCGTTACCACTATTGTTATCATTGTTATCATTATTTGACATGATCACGTTTTGGTATTATTATTATTATCATTATTATCATTACACAGTAACACATACAGATACACACACACAGATATATATATATATATATATATATATATATATATATATATATATGAATATATATATATATATATATATTATATATATATATATATATAATATATATATATATGTATATATATATATATATATATATATATATATATATATATGCATATATATATATATATATATATATATATATATAAAAAATATATGTATATATATGATATATACACTATACATATATATATATATATATATATATATATATATATATATATATATATATATATATATATATTCATATATATATGTATATATATATATATATATATATATATATATATATATATATATATATATATATATACATATATATATATATATATATATAGAGAGAGAGAGAGAGAGAGAGAGAGAGAGAGAGAGAGAAGAGGGAGAGAGAGAGAGAGAGAGAGAGAGAGAGAGAGAGAGAGAGAGAGAGAGAGAGAGAGAAGGAAAGAGAGAGAGAGAGAGAGAGAGAAGGAACAAGAGAGAGAGAGAGAGAGAGAGAAGGAAAGAGAGAGAGAGAGAGAGAGAGAGAAGGAAAGAGAGAGAGAGAGAGAGAGTAGAGTGAGTGACTGAGAATAACACGAGAATATAGAAGTAGATGAAAGGAAAGAGAGGGAAGAAAACGGAATTGAAAAAGGAAGAGAGAGAGAAAGAGAAAA
The DNA here is from genome assembly GCF_977035675.1 of Penaeus japonicus. Taxonomy (NCBI): domain Eukaryota; kingdom Metazoa; phylum Arthropoda; class Malacostraca; order Decapoda; family Penaeidae; genus Penaeus; species Penaeus japonicus. The sequence continues at coordinate 13,941,446 of NW_028234442.1, forward strand.
AAAAAATAAAAAAGATATAGACAAGAAGAGGAAAAAGGAAAGGAAGAATTGTAAAAGAAGAAAAAAAATCAGAAAAGAAGGAAATAGCGAAAAAAAGGGAAAAAATGAAAACTAAATTGAAAAAAAATGAAAATAGGAAAAAAGTGAGAAAAAATTATGGAAAAATAATAGTTCTTAGAAAAACGAAAAGAAAAAAAAAAAAGAAAAAAAAAAGAGAAACAGAAAGTAAAATTATTGGAAGAAGGAAGAGAAAGAAAAAGGAAAAGAAGAAGAAGACGAGATAGGTAATGAAGAGGAGAGAAAGAGGGAAATAAATCAAAAGTGAGAGCAAAAGAGGAAAGTGAAGAAACGAGAGAATTTCGGAAGACGTTTTTCCCGGAAAGAAGAGGGAGGGTATAAGGGGGAAGGGGGGTAGGGGTGCTCTATCAATCTCTGTACTTCCTCTCTCTCTCTCTCTCTTTTTCTGTCTGTCTGTCTCTCTCTCTATCTCTCTCTCTCTGTCTCTCTCTCTCTCTCTCTCTCTCTCTCTCTCACTCCCCCATCCCTCTATCACCCTCCTACCTCCCCTCCCTTCCCTTCCCTACCCCCTCCCCCTTCTCCTCCCCCTCCTCCTCCTCCTCCTCCTCCTCCTCCTCCTCCTCCTCCCTGTATGTCCTCGGGGTCTTCCGGTCTCTTCCTGCTTTTCCTCTCTTGTCTTCTTCATGTCTCTTTTCTTCACTTCTCTTTCTCACTTTTCTTCGTTTTGTTTTTTGTTCCTCTCTTTTTTTTACTATATATATAAATATATATATATATATATATATATATATTTTTTTTTTTTTTTTTTTTTTTTGGGGGGGGGGGAGTATTTTTTCACGATTGCTGTTGTTAAGATAATAATCATATTGGTAATGATGATAATGATGATAATGATAATTACGATAGCAATAATGATGATATTAATGATTATCATTGCCATTACTGTTATTATTATTATAATCATCATTATAATTGTTATCATCCTAATCATCAATATCATAATATTGTTATT
>NW_028234442.1:13957820-13960320 GCF_977035675.1 Penaeus japonicus
CCAAGCACGTGCTTCGTTTCATAAAGAATTTTCCAGAATCATGATTTTGAAAAGACTTCTCCCGCCCCCCCACCCCCTCCCTCCATCCCTCTCTCCCTCCCTCTTCTCTCTCATATCCCCCCACCCTTCCTCCTTCCCCCCTAGTCCCTTGAGAGTAATTAATATGACGGGAATTAAAAGAAAATTATTGATCAGTTTCGCCTTGTTGTTGTCGGGGTTATTAACGAAGTCTTTGGTATTTTTTTATGCTAATTTGTTGTTGTTGTTATTACCGTTATTGTTAATATTGTTAATATTAGTAGGAGTATCATTATTATTATGATTATCAGTATAATATTGTTATGATCATTATAAGCATTTTAATTGTTATTCTCGTTATCATTATCATTACTTATGTCATTATTATTTTTAATATTATTACCATCATTATCATTAACATCATTATTACTGTTATCATTGATGTTGTTCTCCTCATTGTTATCATTTTTTACAACTTTATCATTGTCGTCATGACTAATATTACCATCAATTTAAATATACAAATTGTAGAAAACATCATAATTATCTATATCTTCATCATTTTCCTTGTTATAAGTATTATTATCATCATTATTACTTTTTCCTCATGTTCGTTATTACCGGTTTTGTTATAAAAAATACTTATCTTTCTTTCACGTGTCGTTTATCTTCAACACGTGCACATCAATGCATGAACCATATTGCAAAGAATGTCGCTAATCTAATTATATGCAAATATATACACGCGTGCAGACATTCACTTACACACACACACGCACACGGACACACGCACACATACGCACATGTTCACTTACACACGGGCACTTACGCACACACACACACACGTCCTATGATGCTTCTAATCTATTAAATTATGAAAAATAAAATTAATAAATCTCGTTTCCCACGGTATTAGATCGAGGTGGGGGGAGGGGAGGGGGGCACGCTACGGGGAGTGAGGGGGAGGGAGGGAGGGAGGGAGGAGAGGTTATAGACGCTATGAATTTCGATATAAACAAAGAGGTTCGAAATCCTTGTCCTCTTGGGAATCGGATCTGCTCCCTCGCTTCGTCTTCTCTTTCTCCCTCTCTCGCTCTCTCTCTCTTCTTCCTCTTCTCTTTCTCCCTCTCTCACTCTCTCTCTTCTTCCTCTTCTCCCTTTCCCTCTCTCGCTTTCTCTGTCTGTCTCTCTCTCTCTCTCTCTCTCTCTCTCTCTTTCTCTCTCTCTTTCTTTCTCTGTCTGTCTGTCTCTCTCTCTCTCTCTCTCTCTCTCTCTCTCTCTCTCTCTCTCCTCTCTCTCTCTCTCTTCTCTCCTCTCTCTCTTCTTCTCTCTCTCTCTCTCTTCTCTTCCTCTCTCTCTCTACTCTCTCTCTTCTCTCCTCTCTCTCTCTCTCTCTCTCCTTCCTCTCTCCTCTCTCCTATCCCCCTCTTCTCCCTCTCCTCTCTCCTTCTCTCTGTCTCTCACTCTCTCCCCCTCCTCTTTTCCTCCACCCCCTTTTCTCTCTTCTCTCTCTTATCTCTGTCTCCTCTTACACTCTTACTCCCCTCCCCCCCCTCTTCTCTCTCTCTCTCTTTCTTTCTTTCTGTCTCTATGTCTCTCTCTCTTCTCTCTCTCTCTTTCTCTCTCTCTTCTCTCTCTCACACTATCTCTCTCTCTCTCTTTCTCTTTCTTTCTCTCTCTCTCTCTCCCTTTTCTCTCACCCGCCTTTTCTTTTCTTTTTTTATCTCTATGTCACCTTTCCAACGTGACTTACCGACCGTCTTTTGTTTTTCCGTTTTTTTATCGGCGCGCAAAACAGAAGAAGCTCGATCGTCTTTTGTTTCTCGGCGAGCTAATTGAAATGACGCGATAATGACCATCTTCTTTCGGTGTTTTTGGCTTTTATCTCTTGTCCTTTATCCTTTTTTTTGTCATCCCCTTATCTTTTTTTCTTTTTTCTCTTTTTAAATAGTCTTTGATCTTGCGATGATGGGGTGGTCTCTGCGCTTCCCAGGGTGTCGGGTTACGCGCCCTTGTTTCGGGAGAGGTTGTGACGTCACGCGGGAAGGTTGTGACGTCACGCGGGAGAGTGTGTGACGTCACGGCGATCTCGATGTGAGGGTGTGACGTCATGGAGATCTCGATGTGAGGGTGTGACGTCATTACATTCAAGAGAAACGGTTTTGTGATGTTATGATGATCTAGATGTGGTGTGACGTCATTACATTCAAGAGAAACGGTTTTGTGACGTCCTGAGGTTCTAGATATAAGGGTGTGACGTCCCTGATGTTAAAGAGAAACGGTTCTGTGGTGTTATGATGATCTAGATGTGGTGTGACGTCATTATATCCAAGAGAAACGGTTTTGTGACGTCCTGAGGATCTAGATCTGAGTGTGACGTCACTATGATGCCATGATGATCTAGATGTGTTGTGACGTCATTACATTCAAGAGAAACGATTTTGTGACGTCCTGAGGGTGTGACGTCACTGATGTTAAAGAG
>NW_028234442.1:13970320-13972820 GCF_977035675.1 Penaeus japonicus
CCCCCCCCCCCACCCTCCATAACTCCTTACCGGACAGATGGACAGGAGAAACCCATAAAATATATATATATAAAAAATTGAATAAAAAAAACACGAACCCGCCAAAGGACCATAAGGAAATTGGAACCCACTGGTGCCAAATGTTAAATGGTCCCAAATTATGGGTGTTTTCCCCCTCATTATGTCCCGCTGGTCATTACTACCGGCTATTGTGACTGGGTGGCCGAGAACCCATACCCACGGTGACTGGGTATTGTGGATGGGGAGGGGGGAGGGGAGGGGAGGAGGGGGGGGAAGGGAGAGGGAAGGAGACGGGAGGGGATGGGTTAGAGGAAAAGGGGGAGAGAGAGAGAGAGAGAGAGAGAGAGAGGGAGGAGAGGGGTTGGAGGGAAAGGGAGAGAGAGAGAGAGAGAGAGAGAGAGAGAGAGAGAGAGAGAGAGAGAGAGAGAGAGAAAGGAGAAGGTGTAGGAGAAAGAGAAATCGAAAGGTAAAAAGAGAGAGAGAGAGAGAGAGCAAAATGAATGAGATAGAAAGAGAGAGAGAAGGGGGGGGGAGAGAGAAAGGAGAAGGTGTAGAAGAAAGAGAAATCGAAAGGTAAAAAGAGAGAAAGAGAGAGAGAGCAAAGTGAATGAGACAGAGAGAGAGAGAGAGAGAGAAGGAGGGAGGGAAGGAGAGCGACAGAGGAAGGAGAGGGTATAGGAGAAAGAGAAATCGAAAGGTAAAAATAGAGAAAGGGAGAGAGAGAGAGAGAGAGAAAGAGCAAAGTGAATGAGATAGAAAGAGAGAGAGAAGGGGGGGGGGAGAGAGAGCGACAGAGGAAGGAGAGGGTGTAGGAGAAAGAGAAATCGAAAGGTAAAAAGAGAGAAAGAGAGAGAGAGAGAGAGAAAGAGCAAAGTGAATGAGAGAGAGAGAGAGAGAGAAAGTGAAAAGGGTGTTTTCCGTCACAACAAAGAGCATAATGACCAGGTAATTACCGGCCAGCCATTATCCTCCTTATGTTGACCACTCGGTGCGGGCACGCGCGTGCGGGTGAGCGAGCGCGTGTGGCTGCGAGGATGATTACAGGCTGGAGGGCAGCCGATTTGCTTTTTGTTCTTTTTTATTAAACATTGTTTTTACCATGTTTAATATATATATATATATATATATATATATATATATATATATATACATATATATGTATATATGTATATATATACATATATGTGTACATGTGTGAGTGTGTCTTTATATGCATGCATGTATATGATATGTATATATAAATATATATATATATGTAAATATGTATATAGATAATATATGTGTGTTATACTGTGCAGTATGTATATTATATATTATATAATATATAATAATATATATATATATATATATATATGTATACAACCAAGCAGATACAAAAGGAAACAACCAAAAAAAAATATTACCAAAGAGACAGGCAACCAAAAAGCCAACCGGACAGCCATCCAACCAAACCTACTTGTACTGAGACAAGCAATGAAGCAAACACCGAAGAGACAACCAAACAAATAGACCACCAACTACCAACTAAACAACCACACAAGTAGACAGCCAAACAACTTAACAACCATAGACTAAGACAGACAACCAAACAAGAGAACAAAACAACCAGACAGAGACAGACGATCAACCAAACAAAGAGACAGGCAACCAAACTACCAGACACAACCAAGCGACTAGACAAAGCAACCAGACATAACCAATCGATCAACCGAACACAAAAACAAACAAAATACAGATACATACAGCCATGCAACCATACAACCATTCTGGTAGCGAAACTAGACATGCAACCAAAGAACCTGTTACCTACTCAACCAGATAAAAATTAAACACAACCAATTAACCAAACGACAGATAACCAATTAAACACAGACTGATTAATACAATCATCCAGACAACCACACCAGGACAACCAACCAAACAAATAGGCAATCAAACCAACCAACCAAACACAGAGGCAACCAGACAAGGACAAACGACTAAACAACCAAACAACCACACAGGGACAAGCAACCAAACTGAGAAAGCCGACCTAACAACCACACAACAACCAACCATGAAACCACACAACCACCGAACCAACCAAGCAACCACCCACCCAACAACTCAACCACAAAACCAGCCACTCAACCACGCAAAACACCAACTACCCAACCAACAACTCAACATGCCACTCAACCACCCTACCAACTACGCAATGCATCAACCACTCAATCAACCATCCAACTACCCAACCTACCAGCAACCAATCAATCAACCACCCAACCACGCAACCCGACCGAAAGAGCCACAGCGAGCCACGCAATCCACCACGTGACCCAACCAACAACTCAACCAATCACGCAACCAGCTACTCAACCACGCGAAACACCAACCAACTACCCAACCAACAACTCAACCAATAACTCAACCAACCATTCAACCAACCACTTAACCAATCAACCGCCTAACCAACAACTCAACCGCCCAACCAACAACT
>NW_028234442.1:13985320-13989106 GCF_977035675.1 Penaeus japonicus
TTACCCTGCCTAACCCTTTCCTCTTTCCCTTCCTCTAGTTCTCTCCCTCTCCCCTCCCTCCCTCCCTCCCTCCTTCTCTTTCCTCCCTCTAGCTTCCCCCGGCACTTCCACCCAATTCTTCCTCCTCTTACCACGCCCTTCTCCCTAGCTTTTCTTCCTCTTTCCCCCCTCCTCCCTAACCTACTCTCCTCTTTTCCCCTTCCTCCTCAACCTACCTTCCTCTTTTCCTCCCTCCTCCTCAACCTACCTTCCTCTTTCCCCCCCTTTTCCCTAGCCTACTCTCCTCTTCCCCCCTCCCCCCATCCCCACGGTCCTCCCCCCCTACGGTCAAGCCCTCCCTTCCCCACTCCCCCCCCCCCCCCTCGGGTCTCACAGGTCGGACATCTGCACAAAACAGAGTCAGCTAATCCTTAAATGGCGCTGTCTATCATAACGGCCATCTTAAGTGTACTCTCACACCCTAACGACACCCTTGCCCCCCCTCCCCCCTCCGTTCCTCCTTTTCCCTCTTCCTCTATTTCCCTCTTCTCTTCTTTCCTCTCTTTCCTGTTTCTTTTTTCTTCGTCTTTCCTCTTTTTCCGGTTTCTTTTTTTTTTTTCTCCTTCTTTCGTCTTTTTCCTGTTTCTTTTTTCTTCTCCTTCTTTCCTCTTTTTCCATTCTTCTCTTTCTCTTCTTATCGTTTCTTCTCTTTTTTTTTCTCCTTCTCCATACCTCTCTTTCCCTCTTCTCTTTTCTTCTTCTTTCCTCTCTTTGCTTCTTCTATTTTGTTCTTCTCTCTTCTCTTTCCCCCTTTGCCTTTTATTCTTCTTTTTTCCTCTGTTTCCCTTTTCTCTCGTCTTTCTCATTCCTTCCTCTCACATTCCCTCCCTCTCTCACCCCTCTCCCAACCCCCCCCTACCTACCTACCAACCCCCCTCCCCCTTACCACCTCCCCCCCTCCTATTCCCCCTCCCCCCCCCCTCCCTTACAAATGCTTAGGGGGCTTCCGGTGTCCCTCCGCCCGTTGCGGATAAGGTTTCCTCGCCGTTGTCGCTGGCTGGGGGGTGGAGAGGGGGATGGGAAGGTGTAGGGAGAGGGAGGGGGGAAGGGAAGGTGGGGAGGTGGAGGGAGAGGGAGGGGGGAGGTGGAAAGAAGAAGGGGGAGGGGGAGGAAGAGGGGGGAGATGGGGGAGGGAGAGGGTGGGGGGTGGAGAGGGAGAGAGAAGGGGGGGCAGGGGAATGAAGAAGGAGAGGAAGAGGGATAGAGAGGGAGAGGGAGAAGGAGGGAGGGGGCAGAGAGAGAGAATGGGGGATGGAGAGGGAGAGAAAGAGGGATAGAGAGGGAGAAAGAGGGGGCATGGTGAGAGAGAGAGGTAGAGAGAGGGAGGGTGGGAATTAGGGAAGGAGAAAGAGAGAGAGGGAGAGGGGGGAAGACACATATACACACACAGAAGAAGAGGAAAAGAGAGAGAGAGACCGAAACCAACTGACGGACAGTTATATAAAGAGAAAAACAGAAAACACAAGAAACAGAAACAAAAACACTCTTCAAAGACCAAAAAAGGAAATCAAACCGGAATCAACACCAAACCGAAATCGAATATTCAAAACAGCGACGCCATTTTGTTTCCAAAAGAAAAACGACTTGCGCATTCAGGATCCTAACCTGTCTTTTCTTCAATTAAAAGAAAATTCACCTATATGAATTCCTGAAGAGTATATTAGTTTCAAGTATATAAATTCTAGATTTTTACATTCATTTCTTATTGGAATTTCGTTATGAAATTTTAAATTGGGAAGATTTGCAATCATTAAAAACGTTTTTTTTTTTCATAATGTATAATAATAATGATAATTATGCTAATTATGACATCACTGTAATCATGAAGAACAATGATAACAAGAAATAAATCAATTCAAATTATTTAAAAAAAGCATAAGATAACTGATGACAACAATATTGATGATGATAATGATAATGAATGCTTAGAATGTTAACATCGTGAGATATGGTACTCATTATCGTAATGGTAATAATGACAATTTTAAAGATAACAATAATGATAATGGCAGTAATAGGAGTGATATTAACAACAGCAATAAAATAACCTGCATACATAATATCATATGATGATTATCATTGTAAAAATTAACCATAATAAGAATAACGATGATGGTAGTAATAATGATAATGATGCTAGTAGTAGTAGTAGTAGTAGTAAATCCAACAACAATATTAATGATAATGACATTCGATTATGAAGATAATGCTAATTTCTGATAATGGTAATAATTATTAAAGTCATTCTGATATTCTTCTAAAAAAATGACAATGAAATTCACACAAAATGATAATAACATTGCGCTTATAAACATGATCATAATAATAATGATAATAGTGAAAGAGTCACAGTAAAGACAATGATTTTGATGGTATTGTCATTACCAATTATCATTATCCCGATCGTCATAATATCAAAACTGTCTCTGTTACCATAGTATCTTTGCCATTATTAAGATAATTACTATCATTATATCTTATACGATTTGAAAGAATGGAAAGACAAAGATACAGAAAGATACATACTGACAATGACGCTTATTAATATGAATATTATAATTATTACTATCGTTATTATCATGGCTTGTGCAGTACATAACATCGTCATGACATTATCCTTATCACATAATATTATAAAGATCTTTAGTATATGTTAATAGTCCATAATTGTAATAAAGTAATCATAATTAAGTAATGACGATAAGAATGATAGTAAAAGTAATAAGGATAATGATAATGATAACAATGATAATGAACATGATAACAATAAGATAATAAAAATGAAAATAACGATGATGAAGAAAATTATAATTATAACAATTATGATTGCAAAATGATAACAATAGTAACAGTAGTAATAGTAATGATATTAATGATAATAACAATGATTATGATAATGATAGTGATAATGATGGTGATAAAAAGCATAACAATAATGATATTCGTAAAAGTGATAATGATGATTACAACAGCGAAAATTATAATTTTAAGTAATAGATATAACATTAATCATAATGATAGTAACAATGAAAATAGTGATAATGATGAACATGATATTGTTAATAATGATAATAATTACAATAACATTAATAATAATAATACAAATATTGATAATGACTATATTACTAATAATCATGACGATAACAAAAGCAATGATAATATTGATAATAATAAAGATGACAATGATATGATAATAATGATCATAATCATAAAAATCATAGAAATAATAGTAATAGTAATGATAATATCAATAAAAGTAATGATAATAATAAGAATAAGAATGAGAAAGAGAATGATAATAACAATAATGATAACGATAGCCATGATAATAATGATAATGATACATGATAATAATATAATAATCAGGATAATGTCAATAAAAACAAAAACTACTTTACCAAAACCAATGATAACAAAAACGATAACAATCCATCATTTAAAAAGAATTCAAGTCATATAGAAAAAATAATAACAAATTAATGCGATTAAGGAATTCAATCCTGAAAAAATGTGATATTCATTTATTTCTCATAAATAGTCTTAATACTGTTAGGCATATATATACTGTTAGGCCGGTGGGGGGGCAACAGCGAGGTAGGCATTATGCTAATCTGTTCAAATGTATATATTTTTATATTTGTGTGTGTGTGTGTATACATATATATATATATATATATATATATATATATATATATATATATATATATATTTTTTAGTATATATATATATATATATATATGAACATAA
>NW_028234442.1:13989206-13994206 GCF_977035675.1 Penaeus japonicus
AATGAACAAAGATAAAAATAAAGAAAAAATAAATATAAGAAAAAGAAGATAGAAAAAAGAAAACAAATTAAACAAAGATAGAAAAAAGAAAACAAATTAAACAAAGACAGAAAAAAGAAAACAAAAAACAAAGATAGAAAAAAGAAAACAAAAAAAAAGATTAAAGAAAAGAAATGAAACAAATAAAAAGACTTCCTGTGGAGACAAAAGAAGTCGGCTGGCGCGCATCTCAGGTCATCCGGGAAGAGTGACCTATGGCGCGGTCTTGGCTGGCACTGGCGAGAGGCTGCTGGATGCTGCTATCTTCTTCTTGACAAGAGAGGAGATGGCGGGGGGCATGGCTGCGGGGGGGGGGAGAGGGGGGAGACATTAGATGGTGGTGGTGGTTGTTGGTTGTGGTTGTTAACGCTGTTTTTGTTTTTGTTTTTTGTTGGAGGTGGTGGTGTTTTTGTTACTGTTGTGGATTCTTGTTGCAATTGTTTGTGGTTGTTGTGGTTCTGAGTGTTGTTGTTGTTGTCAGTGGTTGTGGATTTTTGTTGTTGTTGGAGTGGTGGGTAGGTGTTGTTGTTATTGTTGTTTGTTATGCATATTTTTTATGGCTTGTCGATATTGCTTGTTGAATATTTTTTGTGCAATTGTTATGTTATGTTAGCGTCAGTGTGTTTGTGTGTGTGTGTGTGTGTGTGCGTGTGTGTGTGTGTGTGTGTGTGTGTGTGTGTGTGTGTGCAATGCTTGCGCCTTTCCTTCCTCATGTATCATAAGCCCGTCCCCTCTCTCTCCTTGTCTCCTACCCTCTCCTACTTCATTTATCAAACTTTCTAATCCTCTCTACCTCTCTATTATTTCCATCCTCCCCTCTTTCCATAGTTTCTATAATTCCCTCTCTTACTCTCTTTTTTTTCCTCTTCCTCCTTCCTTCTCCCCTTTCATCCCCTCTTGATTTCATTTTTACTCTTCTCCCCTTGCTATCCTTTCCTTCACACTTGCTACTTTTAGAGATCATTTCCCCTCTTTTTGTTTATATCTCTTTCTCTTACTATTGATCTATGTATCTCTCTATCTCTTTCTATTTATTCATCTATATCTATTTATCTATCTATCTATCTATCTATCTATCTGTATTTATCTATATCTAACTGTCTGTCTATCTCTATCCCTTTCTATCTATCTATATCTCTCTCTCTCTCTATCTATCTATCTATTTTTCTATCTATTTCTCTCTCTCTCTCTCTCTCTCTCTCTCTCTCTCTCTCTCTCTTTCTCTCTCTCTCTCTCTCTCTCTCTCTCTCTCTCTCTCTCTCTCTCTCTCTCTCTCTCTCTCTCTCTCTCTCTCTCTCTCTCTCTCTCTCTCTCTCTCTCTCTCTCTTACTCTCCCTCCTTTTCTCTTTCCTTTCTCTCTTTCCCTCTACCGCCTATACCTTCACCATCTTTCCCTCCCTTTCCCTTCCTCTTTTTCTTCTCTCTCGACCTTCTACTCCCTCCACCTCCTCTCCTTCCGCCTCCCATCCCCTTTTTCTTCCCTACTACCTTCCCTCACATCTTATTTCCCACCTGCCTTCCTTCCCATGCCACCCGCAAAGCCTCTTGTCCTGGGTCTTGAATCCTTGCCTCATACTTAATATACCATTAAAAACTACCCATACACCCTGTCATCCACACCCACCCACCTACACAACCTCTCATCCGCACAGCCACCCACCCACACACCCTCTCATCTACGCCTTCTCATGCACACCCTCCCGCCCACACACCCCTCTCATGCAGACCCTCCCACACACACACCCCTCTCATGCACACCCTCCCACCCACGCACCCTCTCATGCACACCCACACACCCTCTCATGCACACCCTCCCACCCTCTCATGCACACCCTCCCACCCTCACTCACTCGGCGGTGCCACGGGTATCGACATGGCATTCAGTGACCCTATCACAGGAAGCTGCATGGCACCCACGACCGGCACCGTCGCTCCTCCGCTCCCTGGCATTCCTGGTATGGCACCTCCTGCCAACCCTGGTATGGCACCACCGGGCAACCCTGGTATGGCACCTCCTGCCAACCCTGGTATGGCACCTCCTGCAAATCCTGGTATGGCACCGATACCCATGATTCCGGGGATGGCTGGCACTGGCGGTTTGATGAGTGCCATGGAGCCGATGTCACCAGCCGAAGGCATGAAGGCGCCTGCAAGATACCGCGAGGGGGGGGGTAAGGTGGATGTTGGTAGTATTATTCTTTTATCATCATTATCATCATTGTTATCATAATCCCTATTATTATCCTTATTACTATCTTTAGTTGTAGTGACAGTTGCATTTTTATTTCTATCATTATCATTATTCTGATCATTATCATTATTATCCTAACGTTGTTGTTATTAATATCATAACCATTATGAATAATGCTATCATTATTATTTACATTATTACCATCATTATGATCATCATTATATCATCATTATTATCATCATTGTTATTAATACCATTATCATACCACTATTTCATCCTCATAATCCCTATCATCATTATCATTATATTATTATTATGATCTCATTATTATTACTACCATCATTATCATCACTATTATCATAATCATTATCATTATAAAAAAAACTACACACTTGTGATACCCGATTCAGGCGGCGGTAGAGCCAGGCCGCACACTATAACGGTGGCTATGCACAATACAACAACAACTACAGCTGTATTCTTCATGATTGGGTTTTGGTGTTGTTGTTGTCGTTGTTGTTGTGGTTTCGTTGTCTTGCTGTTAGTTCTGTAATGAGAAAGAGGGATGTGATGATTAATGGGATGATAGTAATGATGATGATGGTGATGGTGATAATGATGATAGTAATATGTGTGATGATGATGAGGATTATTATGATTATGATAATGACAATAATGATGATGATAGTATTAATTGATGCCAGTGATGGTGACAAAAAATATTACTAAGGATGATAACATAGATAATGATGATAATGACGATGATGATAATGATTTTGATGATAATGCTAATAAAGGGTAATAATGATAAGGATAAAAGCAGTAGTAGTACTAATAATAATAATGATAATAATAATGATTATAATAATAGTAATGACAACAAGAATAACAACGATCATCATCATCATAATTATAATAACAGTAATAAGAGAGATTACAATTCCTTTTACTTCATGTCCTTCCTCCTCTTACTGGCCCACCCTCCCCCTCCCCCTCCCCCTCACCCTCACCCTCCACCTTCCCCCTTCCTCCTCCCCCTCCCCTCACCCTCCCCTCACCCTCACCCTCCCCTCACCATCACCCTCACCCTCACCCTCACCCTCACCCTCACCCTCACCCTCACCCTCACCCTCACCCTCACCCTCACCCTCACCCTCACCCTCACCCTCACCCTCACTCTCCCCTTCCCCCTCACCCTCACCCTCACCCTCCCCTCCTCCTCTCCTCCCCTCCCCTCACCCTCACCCTCACCCTCACCCTCCCCTTCCCCCTCCCCTCACCCTCACCCTCACCCTCCCCTTCCCCCTCACCCTCACCCTCCCCTCCTCCTCTCCTCCCCTCCCCTCACCCTCACCCTCACCCTCACCCTCACCCTCTCCCTCACCCTCACCCTCACCCTCACCCTTTCCCCTCACCCTCACCCTCCCCTGAATCTCCCTTCCCTCATATACTCCCCCCCCTATTTCCCCTCTTCCACATCTCCATCACCTTCCTCCCCTCCCATACACCCCCATTCAAGTACCCCTTCCCCCTTCCCCGTCACCTCCCCCCCTCCCCGTACCCCCCCTCCTACCCTCCCCAGCAAAAAATATATACCAGGGGACACGCAAGCACAAATAGGACACTGACAGTCCTTTTAGCATTTTTCTTCACTATGTGACGGGGGAGAGAGAGTGTGTGGGAGGGAGGGTGAGAGGGTGAGTGGGAGGGAAGGAGGGAGGAAGAGGAGATGGAAAGAGAAAAGGGAGAGAGGGAAAACGGGGAAGGGGGAAGGGAGAAAGATATGGAGAGAGAGGAGGAGGGAAGGAGGAAGGGAGAGAGAAAGGAAAGGAGGGGGAGAAGGGAGGAAGGGAAGAGAAAGAGAGAAAGATATGGATAGACAGGAGGGAGTGAGAGAGGAAAGGAGGGAGGCAGTGAAAGAGGGAGATAAGGAGGGAATCAAATAGGGAGAGTGGAAAAGAGTTGGTGAGGGGGGGGGGGAAGGTAGAGAAGGAGTGAGGAAGGGATAGGGGGGATGGGGGGTGGGACAGGGAAGAGAGAAAGAGAGAGGGAAGGAGGGAGGTGAGAGGTACAGAGATAAAAAATGATAATGATAACAGATAAAAATAATGATAATAATAGGAATAATAACTACCATAAGAACAAGAACCCAAATAGTAAAAATAGTAAAGATTATAATAATGATAACAATATTAATGATAACAGTAAGAACAAAAATAACAATAAAAAAATGATAAAGACAAAAATACCACAGTGAGACCCCACCCACGCTCTCAATAATCCAACCGAACTCGTTTTCTACGATGCTAATATACGCCCACACGCTCTTCTCATTTTCTAAAAAGCAATATCCTTTGTGTAGCTATAGGGTACGTGGAAACTCTAAATCCTGATATGTGATTGCCTTTATTTGTCGCTCGGGAGGGAGTGGGAGAGGGAGGGGAAGGTGGGGTTGGGTGAGAGCGGAGGTGGGTGAGAGAGAGAGAGAGGGAGAGGGGGACTGGGGAGAGAGGGGAGGAGAGAGGAGAGGAGCGAGGGGAAGGGAGAGGGGGAGAGGCAGGGAGGGAAAGAAGGGAGTGAGGGACGAGTATTGGTGTTCATTATTATTCGTCATTATTTCTATCTCCCTTTTTATCTGTCTCTCTCTCTCTCACATACACACGCTTTCTCTCTCTCCCCCTCTCTCTCAAAATAAATAAATAAATAAATAAAAATTATAAACAAAAATAATAATAATATTAATGATAATGGTAATACTATTCCATTTCTG
>NW_028234442.1:14024206-14029206 GCF_977035675.1 Penaeus japonicus
CATATATATATGTATATATGTATGTATATATATATATATATATATATATATATATATATATATATTATATATGTAAACATATATATATATATATATATATATATATATATATATATTATATATGTGTGTGTGTGTGTGTGTGTGTGTGTGTGGTGTGTGTGTGTGTGTGTGTGTGTGTGTGTGTAAACATATATATATATATATATATATATATATATATATATATATATTATATATATATATATATATATATATATATGGGGGGTATGTATTTTCTTTTCTCTTTTTTTTTTCTTTTTCTTTTTTACGATTATCATATTCCTAAAAAAATAACAGAATGAACCGATAAGACCCCGTTAGACTACAGTTCACCCGCGTAGTTGTATTACTATGTGCACTGTAATAATTCAAATAAATATTGCAAGATGTCCAGAGGAGTCGGAATCGCATCTTAGGGGCTGCTGAGGATAACCCCCCCCCCCACACCCCACCCCACCCCTGGATGACACGAGATCCCAATCTCATTAAGTTTGTCCCAACTTTACGTGGATAGATCTGGGTGGTAAAGGATGTGGGTTGTCGGATGGCTAGTAATAAAAAAATGAGATTCGGTAACTTTTCGGTCTTATTAGCAGACTGGCACTGACCACAAGCCCTTAAGAGGCCAGATCCAAGGCAAGGAAAAGGATGAAGGACCAAGGTCAGATAAACAAAGGGAACGCACTAGGATATCAAAGGAAATAGGAAAGAGAGAGAGAGAAGGAGGGGGAGAAAGAGAAAGAGAGTGGAGGAAGGAAAGAAAAAGAGAGAGGAAGAGAATGAGAAAGAGAGAGGGGAGAAGAGAGGAGAAAGGAAGAAAGAAGAGGAGGAGAAATAGAGAGAGAGAGAGAAGGAAGGGGAAAAGAGAAACAGAGTGGTGGAGGAGGGGAAGGAAAGAAAGAGAGAGAGGAAGGGAATGAAAAAGAAAGAGGGGAGATGAGAGGAGACAGGAAGAGAGAAGAGGAGGAGAAAGAGAGAGAGAGAGAGAGAGAGAGAGAGAGAGAGAGAGAGAGAGAGAGAGAGAGAGAGACAGACAGACAGCCAGAGAGAGAGATAGGGAGGGAGGGAGAGAAAGAGAGAGAGAGAGAAAGAGAGGAGGAGAAGGAGGAGGAGGAGGAGGAGGAGGAGGAGGAGGAGAAGAAGGAGGAGGAGGAGAGGAGGAGGAGGAGGAGGAGGAGGAGGAGGAGGAGGAGGAGGAGGAGGAGGAGGAGGAGGAGGAGGAGGAGGAGGAGAGGAGGAGGAGGAGGAGGAGGAGGAGAAGGAGGAGGAGGAGGAGGAGGAGGAGGAGGAGGAAGAAGAAGAAGAGGAGGAGGAGGAGAAGAAGAAGGAGTAAGAGGAGAAGAAAGAAGAAGAAGAAAAAGAGAAATAAGAGAGAAGGAGAAAGGGCGAGAGAGAAGGGGAAGGAGAGAGATGGAGGGGGGGGGACGGGAGACTAGGACTGAAGGTCGGATCAGCAGGGAGAAAGAGAGGTTGCAACTTCACAAAGGACAATAAAAATATTTTGATAAAGGACTAACCATATTGTTTTTTTTATTATAGTTTGCCGTGTAAAAGACATTGAAGAAAATGTAATCCGTGAAGGTTATACTCTTACATTTGAGTATTACTTTCCTTTTAACATGTGTTGGTATCGACGTGGAATATGTAGTCGTTATGTTATTTGACGAATCGATTAAGATTATATTAATTCACATCATCAAACCATCTTCGAGGTAACAAAAATAAAGCCCTTAAATACAGGAAGTTTTAAAAATATATATAAATTAATAAAAACAAAACTATTTACTACATTCTCGTACCATTCTCTTAAAGGTATCACAGATTTTGGGAATCCAAGCTTAAGAAAAGCATTAAATGTTAAACGATGTTTGGTAAGATGTCTCACATACGAACATGAATACAAAGGGTCAAAAGACAGCTGTTTTCTCTGATGTACTTTGCAGTGTACTTCCTGTTGCACTTATTATAGATATACGTGATGAGAACAATATAACACATGGCCTTATCACAAGCGTTTTAGCGTCTACAGAAAAGCTTCTACTTGTGGACTTGTACTAAATTATCTGATATGATATAAAACATAAAAATAACATCGTAAACATGAGTTTCATATATTTGGTAGAGGCTATACAATAATGATCTTAAAGTGTTCATTTCTGAGTCTTTTCAGTCTCCAAGCTTCAAACGACTGATCCTTTCTTCAAGTCTAGACGCCATTTTGATCCATCTTTTGTTTTCCGTCTCGATTTCTTTTAATTGTGCTTTATAGACTTCAATATCATCGCGAATGTTGGCTTCCCATTCCTTTGCCCTTTCATGCTGAGCTTTCTTGGCCCATTCTACTTTCTGCTCGAAGGTGGCATCGCGGAGAAGGATTTTGCCTCTGAATTCATGGTTGAGTTGCCGATGATCACATTCTGAGCAGGTGTGAGGACTATCTCCATTCACTGGACAGATCATTTCTCCTAATGTTCGGTCTGTTGAGCACGAAGGCACACACACCTTGTGGCAGAGGGTGCAGAAGTGGCAGTGCTGGCCATTCTCCAAGACCAGTTCTTCACTGCTGTTCTCCAGCGCCCTCATTTCGTCCATGTCGACCTCTGTCTCCCTGCCTCTGAGCTCACTCAGCTTCCTCTCGTGTGCCTGCAGCATCTTGCGAAACTCGTCTTCCTGCTGGCAGAGGGCCTGCACTTCCGCCCCGGCGCCTTCCAGCTCCAGACGCGAACGTATCAGACGCACTGTCACTTCCAGGTCCACGGATCTCCTCCTGTTCACGGCTTCCAGGAACGCGTTATGGCTCTCCTCCATGATCTCCCACTCCATTTCCAGCTTTGTCTTCTGCAATCTGTTCTGCGGACAGCTTTTGTACAGAGGTATGTTGTCGAACAGGAATTCGCCGGCATAGCTGACACCAGCCGACCTCATGACGTCAAGGGCGTCTGAACGCTCGCTCTTTGAGAACGTGACGAGGATGTCAGTTATTGGCTTCGTGTCAAATCCTAGGAGGTCCTTCATCCTGCCCAGAATCTCCCGCTTCCTCTCGTCCAACCTGTGCTCAGAGCCCTTCCAGACGATCCCCACGCTGTTCAGACCCCTGATCCAGGTCTGATTGGCTAAGCAACGCCGGAGATTTCGCTCGTTGACCTCCTCTTGCTCTCGGCCGCCGGTGTCGCCGAACCCCGCCGTATCGACGATCATGTAATTGTACCGGTGCGGCATCCCGTTCTGATGGTAGATCACGTACGCGGTCGTGTATTCCGTCTGGCTGCGGATCGAGCTCTTGGCGGCTCCGTCCATCTGGTCCTTGAGCTGAAGTCTGATGCTGTCCTCTATTCCGACGCCGAAGAGCCTGTTGAC
This sequence comes from Penaeus japonicus, assembly GCF_977035675.1. Lineage (NCBI taxonomy): Eukaryota > Metazoa > Arthropoda > Malacostraca > Decapoda > Penaeidae > Penaeus > Penaeus japonicus. Next base: position 14,027,603 of record NW_028234442.1, read on the forward strand.
GAAGGCGTTGCAGAAGAAGGTCTTGCCGTTCCCGGTCTCTCCCAGCAGAAGCACCTTCTTCACCTCCAGGTCGTTCTCAGGGCCGACGGCGAGGACCCGCACCCTGTTGGTCGTGTCTTCGAGTCGGGTCGTCGTCCTGAGTTCGTGGATCGTGAAGTTGCTCTCTCGCTTCACGGGGACGCTGTTTCTCCTCACCCATTCCTGCAGCTCAGGCTCCATCGCTGGGAGAAGAATGTGCTTGCTAGTGATATGGTGTCACGTTAGTAATGCAGATGGGTGTTTGCTTGCATTATCAACACTTACCTTCCCAAAGAGCAATGAAAGTGACTCGTACTTATCATTTATGACTGTCAATAACTGCTATTAATCTTCTCTATTTTCATGATAACACCAAGGACCGAAGTGAGAAAAGACTTTGTGAGAAGGGCGCGAATCACAAGAAATCCGAAAGGAAAGCGGCGAGTGCGCTCAGCCCACCTTTGCTCGGATGCAACGGCAGAGGAGGAGATGCACGACTGAAGTTTCCCTGAGCGACAGCGGGAGAAACGGGCTGAAACAAAGAGAACTTGTTTACTTGTTTGCGCTGTAAACAACATGAGGGTTCTAAAGAGATGTACTATAAAATGAAGGCTGTAAACACATGCGTTATAATTCACTAGTGCAGATAAGATATAACCAAATTAAATTACGTAAAATTTTACGCCACAATGAACTTAGAAGTGGTTAACTGACGGGCCGTTGTGAATTTATAAGTTGGAAACAGACACACGTTAAGAAACTTAGAAAGGTTGGAAACAGAGGCAGTATTTTCTTCTGTGGACAGAAGCTTTGAAATATTATTAAACTGTTATTTTTGTGGTGGCCGAATGGTGAAGCATTTTCCGCGAACGCCGTTATCTATGAAAAAAAAATATTTTGATAATACATATCAGTAAACCCATTTCTCTCACGCACTCACACACAAACAAACGACAAAAATACACACACAATACAAACACACAAATATACGCACGCACGCACGCACACACACACACACACACACGCACACACACACACACACACACACACACACACACACACACACACACACACACACACACACACACACACACACACACACACACACACACACACACACACACACACACACACACACACACACACACACACACACACACACACACACGCAAACAAACAAACAACATCCACCCCATGTTTTCTTGATAATCAAAGCAAAATCAAACCATATCTTATCTTAGTCTACCACGTACTGATCAAGATAGCAAATCAACCATGCAATGGAAGGCAAATCATCAAATTGAATAAGAAAATTGAAAGACCAAACAAAATTGACCAATCGACTTTAAGACAAATATGTGACTTGAATAATGAAATGAAAGGCGAATTAATAATGAACTGAGAAACAGTAATAAATATGATAGAAATTTGAGAGACGAAATAGTTAGGTCAATAACAACTGATAAGACATATCAATGATTAGGATGATATCTTGATTAATAAACTGAATAATCACCTGAGGAAGATAACGCCAAGATAAACACGAACTCGCGTGACAAAATACTTCACCGAATAACGAGTTGAAA
>NW_028234442.1:14036706-14039206 GCF_977035675.1 Penaeus japonicus
TTTCCCCGGGGATGTCTTCTGCTTAGGGTGTGGTGGGTACAAGAGGGGGGAGGGGGAGTGAAGGCATCTGCTCAAAATTATTGTTTAAGAAGAAGAATGAAATCATTCCGAAGAACAAGTTATTGCTCTTACGTACGTACAAAGTGTAATTGTATCAGTCCCCCCAACCCGTTTTCTATGAAGTAAGCTCCGCACGCATTAGACACGTCACCCACCACACTGACGCGGCTAAGCGACTCGTCGCATCACTCCGACCCGCCAACCCAAGCACCTAGTAAAATACGTCGTGCCTGTATTATTTGTTATAATACAAACAAAAATCTTTGTTTTCCTAAACAGTGCTAAAATATAAATACAAGAAAAAAATTATAAATTCATACGAAAAGGAGGTGGGGGGTCGTGGGGTCTGATGGAAGCAGAAGGGAGCGTCATGTTAGATAGTTGGCTGACAGGGATAAAAGGACATATATTCTTTCATAGTTTTCTTCACACCTCGATCATCAATGGTATCACGGAGAGACAGAATAGTAACTGCTGTACCTACAACTATATTTTTGTAAATACAGAAATTGGTTATTTTCGATTGAATTATCAGTTAAGAAGGAAATCCACTGTAAGAATTAAAGCTACTATTATTTTTTGACAAGATGAATATATATAATGCTTTCATTGACGAGCACACTCATCCACCACTGATGTACATCTTATTACAATCATACACGTTGATCTTGCAGCAATGAAACCTGAGCTGCAGGAATGGGTGAAGAGAAACAGCGTCCCCGTGAAGCGAGAGAGCAACTTCACGATCCACGAACTCAGGACGACGACCCGACTCGAAGACACGACCAACAGGGTGCGGGTCCTCGCTGTCGGCCCTGAGAACGACCTGGAGGTGAAGAAGGTGCTTCTGCTGGGAGAGACCGGGAACGGCAAGACCTTCTTCTGCAACGCCTTCGTCAACAGGCTCTTCGGCGTCGGAATAGAGGACAGCATAAGACTTCAGCTCAAGGACCAGATGGACGGAGCCGCCAAGAGCTCGATCCGCAGCCAGACGGAATACACGACCGCGTACGTGATCTACCATCAGAACGGGATGCCGCACCGGTACAATTACATGATCGTCGATACGGCGGGGTTCGGCGACACCGGCGGCCGAGAGCAAGAGGAGGTCAACGAGCGAAATCTCCGGCGTTGCTTAGCCAATCAGACCTGGATCAGGGGTCTGAACAGCGTGGGGATCGTCTGGAAGGGCTCTGAGCACAGGTTGGACGAGAGGAAGCGGGAGATTCTGGGTAAGATGAAGGACCTCCTAGGATTTGACACGAAGCCAATAACTGACATTCTCGTCACGTTCTCAAGCAGCGAGCGTTCAGACGCCCTTGACGTCATGAGGTCGGCTGGTGTCAGCTATGCCGGCGAATTCCTGTTCGACAACATACCTCTGTACAAAAGCTGTCCGCAGAACAGATTGCAGAAGACAAAGCTGGAAATGGAGTGGGAGGTCATGGAGGAGAGCCATAACGCGTTCCTGGAAGCCGTGAACAGGAGGAGATCCGTGGACCTGGAAGTGACAGTGCGTCTGATACGTTCGCGTCTGGAGCTGGAAGGCGCCGGGGCGGAAGTGGAGGCCCTCTGCCAGCAGGAAGACGAGTTTCGCAAGATGCTGCAGGCACACGAGAGGAAGCTGAGTGAGCTCAGAGGCAGGGAGACAGAGGTCGACATGGACGAAATGAGGGCGCTGGAGAACAGCAGTGAAGAACTGGTCTTGGAGAATGGCCAGCACTGCCACTTCTGCACCCTCTGCCACAAGGTGTGTGTGCCTTCGTGCTCGAAAAATCCTGATGATGAACGAATCGGGGAGGTTATTAAGAATGTGACTTTCGGATTATTTGGACTAATAACTTTAGCAACTGGACACGATACATTTTCTTTAACATGCTCAGGATGTGGTCATCATCAAATTGTTCATGAATTTAGAAACAAAATCCTTTTCAAAGATGCCACATACGAGTTCAAATTAAAGCGAGCCAAGAAAGTTCAATATAATAAGGTGAATAAGCAGAAAGACCAAATCAAAGACCTTATGGAAGCCCACAAATTGCAGTTGAGAGAAGTAGCGACACAGAAGGAAAGGATGCTTCATAAATGCAACAAGCTTAAAGAGAGGATCAGTCATCTGAAAACTGGAAACTAAGAATACGATGTTTATAAGTTGAAGATAACTATTGAGTAGTATCTATAATTTATGGCTATTAGTTGTTATGTTGCAAACAAGTTCATGAAACTTAGTTGACTCTAATGGAAAGAGTCAGCGGATGAATGATGACGCCATGCAACAAATCTTTATTCGTAACTACCAGACGGAAACTACTTTACTGAAAACAATATTGGAAAGTGAACCACAAACATATGGAACATGTATAATCGATAAATAACATTTCCTTGAGTCATAATCTAAAGTAATTATTAACATCCAGCTTCTACTAAATTTTATAAACTT
>NW_028234442.1:14046706-14056706 GCF_977035675.1 Penaeus japonicus
ACACTTAAAAAGTTTACAGCAAAAAAAGAAATCATTACTAACTGTTTTTGAATCGACTAAATTATATATAAAAAAGACAAACGGGCACTAGCTACTCATCCAGTACCTCGATTCCGTACTCGATGTTTCTGCTTTCCATTTCTCTCTCTAAAAAAAAAATCAATTTCACCAACTTTGGTCTACGCCGGTGCACTTGTAATCTGCTTGTTTTGTGCTTCTGACATGCGTCCCACTCATTCGAAAAGGTCGGCATGTCGTTTGCGAGGAGCACCCGCCTTCAAAAGAACAGCTTTTGAAAAGGGGTACCTGCAGCAACCTGGAAGTCTTTAGATGCTGACATAAGAATGAAGAGGTCTTTGTGCCAACCTATATTTTCTCTCTCTCTCTCTCTCTCATTCTCTCTCATATACACACATACCTTTTTTATGTACAGGACCGGAACCTATGGAAGTGTGGTGTACATTTTGTTTTCTATCTATTATTTTTAATGTTGCTGTGGACTATCAAAAAATTTAATTAATAAAAACAAAAAGCCAGAAGACGTCCAGAACATGAATCTGTGTCCCTCATTATATTACGTTAAACCAAATAAAAGAATTATAATTCAGTAGTGAGATGTAAAAGCTAATACTTTGGTGTTACTATTGGACAGACCGATCTTGCACTAGGTTTTTGCATATTTTTGGTGCTTCTTTTAAAAAGAGTGAGGATGGAGTACTGTAAACGGTGTGCTATCTGGGGTTGTTAACTGCTATCTCTGCGATGAAAAGGTGATCAAACTACTGGTGTCCTCTGCATGTGTAACAAAGACATATATAAAAGCTGTGTATAAGTACACTATATATATATATATATATATCAGAAAGCTAAAACTTCTGACAAGATAACGTTTTTCTTCTTTTTAAACATCCCAGAGGTATACTGTACAATATCTGTACTTTTACAGAAGCAGAACCCTAGATGTAACTGTACAACAGCTGCACATAGTAGCAGATGTATTACCAAAGATGTAATGTACAACAGCCACACATAAGGTTTATTACAACAGATGTAAAATCTCACACACAACAGCTGCAAAACATAACAGATGCTTATCCTTAAGATGATCACTACACCTGCAAACCGGCCTAATTTTACACCAATATGTTTTTAAGTAACAAAAATATTACACACACGCACAAACAGTCACATCTACCATTCTTTAACGATTATTAATGTGAGTAAAAAATAATAACTTCAATCAAAATCAAAATAATAACATCAACAATGGAATTCTCAACTTCTTGTTCTTGTGCTCATTTTTTGAAAAGGTTACAATAAAAAAGACTAAAAAAATAAAGTCTAAATAATTAACAAGATTCATTACTCCTCAAAAAAAAAATCAAAGACAGCTGCTTGCTCTACTTGTTCATTTATCAAATTTCCTTTGATGACCTTCGAGGAAGAAAAAAAAAAAAATGCCTAAATACATTCATACCTTACATATATAAGTAATTGGATTAAAACACCTTAACAAATATAAACTTTTTAAAAATTCAATTTCTTTCTGCACGATTGACCTAACAAATGTTAAAAGTACTACTCTTTGAATGTGTGAAAATAGAAATGAACAGACATCACTTGGTATTAAATATTATCATCTACTATTAGTCTATCATACTGTTAAAGCAAGACACATGAACCGATATGATTGGATTTCCGTGAGCAGCTGCAGCCAATGGGGAGCGAGGACTTCGGTTTCATTTCTTTCTGCTTCTCTTACTGAACTACAACTTGCCTCCTTCCCTTCCTTCTCCCTTTACTTCCCCTTCCCTCCTTCATTTCCTTGTATTTCTTTTCCTATGCTTTTCTTCCTTCATTTCCTTCATTTATCTTTCTTACGTCCTTTTCCTTTCCTTTCATTTACTTTTTCCTTGACGGGATGAGGCGGAAGGCTAGGGAGGGAGAGTGTAATAAATGGAGGGAGGGAAGGGAAAGAGGTCAGGGAAGAAAGGGACAAAGGAGGCAAGAAAAGTGTGGGGGGGAGAGGTTACCTAGTCACATGGTCACTCGTCACCCTGAAGGAGCTTGTCACTTTCCTGGCCTCCAATACACAGGAGGGACAGAGTATCTTGACCCTGCCCTTTGCCCCCCACCAAGCTCCCTCGTCGCTGCACCCTGCCCACAGAAGGAACCCTGGTGGCCTGGTTAACTCACAGTCATTTGAATCATGACAAAAAGGTCTCCCCACTGATGCAGTTTATTTTAAGTTTCCTTTGACATTCCTCGGGGTGTGTCATCTCGGAGAATACTGTCAGATCTGCACAGGAGAGCTTGGTTATACACAGGTATATAAGGCTAAGGCTTATTACAATCTCTTGAATGACTTGGTATTACAAACTTTACAAAAACAATTTTGGTTCACAGTTTTCAACAGCTAAGTGGTTGGTAGTATATATAATCTCTAACATCAATGAAATACATAAATAACTATATATATCATACAAGATACAAATTCTAAACACTAAATGAGAAACTGCAGCATGAGGAAACAGATGTAAAATTACCATGTCCTTGTGAGTCCCTGCTCTTGTCATCGTTCAAAAGCAAATCATCTATATTTTACACTGGTTCATTACCTGCCTAATAAAGCACCTTCATCACCTTTGTTGGATTAAGTTATTTGTGCCTCGAAAGGAATCTCTTTCTGGCCTCAAGAAGCAGGATGAGATTTTCTTTTTTCATAAAAAAAAGCAATTTCATTCAAATGATAATTTGTGCTTGCATTGACGAACGCATCGTTTCCCCGGAGTTTCACGAGTTCGAAAATATGACCATTACAAAGCCAAAATACAAAACTTTGTTAGCAATCCATGTTGTTTTGATGGTGATAGTTCTCCTTTGGTTTTTGGGATAGAAAATGGTCCTTTAGCAGCATAGAAAAAAAAAAAAAAAAAAAACTGTAAACTTCCAGCCAACTTACTTTTTTTTTAATTAACATCAATAAGATTAGGATAAGATTAACTATTCAAATTTCTATACAAATTGTTAGTTTCTGTGAATAATTCCTGAACTGTCTGGACACAAGAGAATGCTGCCACTGAGGTTTTAGTCTCGGATCACTTTCTTATTGCTTTCTCATTTGGCAACTGACTGCTTGCCGCCTGCCCACCATGGGGGAGTACTCTTAGGGGGGTACATAGGTGGGTGGCTTCCTGTACGTGGGCGGCATGTTGGGGCGTGGGTGGCGTGAGGCCCCGTTGGTGGCAGTGAAGGGAGGCGGGGGCTGGTACGAGGGCGTGTCGTCACCCGTGTCACCTGAGGGGGGACGGCGTCGGTCAGAGGTTGGGGGTGTGGAGGACGCAGCGGGGGAGGAGCCGCGCTGGTACTCAGGTGGAGGCAGAGGTGGCTTCTCGTCCTTCATGATGACAGGGCTTTTGGCTGGGTCGGGCCGGTCATCCAACTCCTCAGCAAAGATGATGGGGATGCCCTTGCTCACAAAAGTGCTGTCATCGGCCATGGTCATCTTGCCATAGCGGCGCCGACGATATAGGCAGCACGCAATGATGGCTGCCAGGAGCAGCATAGCCGCAATGATGACTGCCGGGATGATGAAGTTGAGCAGGTAGTCGTTCTCCTCGCCCTGCACGCTCTCGCCCTGTGGAGGGTGATGCACATCCTCTTCAACATGAGTGGGTGTGTCCTCAGCCAGGCACGAGCCGCCCGGACGAACCGAACCACTTTCTACCCTGAAATCTGGAGCAAAGTTGTCAACGAACTCCCGCTTGAGCTCGCCATTATCATTGACCATGAGCTTTCTGAGGCGCTGGATCTCCTCGTTGGGGCACGGCTCCGACGGCAGCGACCCATTGTGCCACTTGACCTCCACTGAGCCCCGGCGTAGTGACTCCACCACAACATTCTCAGTGTCACTGTCGCCAAATGCATAGGCAATCTGCTCGATTAGCCGCGCTTTCTGGTGGGCATTGCTCATGAACTGCTGGAAGTCCGTATCCACTGTGATGGAGAACTCCACGGGCGGGATCTTGCTAACTGATCCGCGCATCACTCGGATGAACAGCGCATCATTCACCTTCTCGCCACCACTGTCCACACATTCCTGGAGAGAGAAATGACTTTAGAAGGCAATATAATGATATACCTGGAGACAAGCCTTGCTATTCAGCATGTTCACCACACTCACACTAACTCCCAAAGCCATCTTTGTCTGAAATTAATAAATAGAGCTCACAAAAAATATCATCACTGTCACCTTCTTTCTTCTCTTTCACAAACACACTTCCTCTCTTATATATTCAAACCTCCACCACCACTTTTTTCATCTAAGAAGGGTCAGCAACTGACCAATTGCCTAATTGGGAACTATTCCTACTTTGGGACTTCAGGTAGCAAAGTGAATTCTCTTCTTTTGTTCATTAACCCACTTGAAGCGGATGGCATGATTTGCTGCCAAGTAAGAGTCGGTTGTAGACGCGGATGGCACCGTGCCAGACAATGCAAACACCGCCATCCTACTACATACATATTTTATTAAAACCGCGACCAATGGGTTAATATGATTTTCGTAAAACAAGAGGAATGTCTACCAGCATCTAATGAGTGAATAAGGGATACCTATCCTTTCTTTTTCCTTAGAATCACTTTCTTCTTTTTCAATTCAAATTTTACTTCCTCACCTGCAAGTACTTTGAAATAGACAAAGGCAATTTAACCTTTTAAAATCTTGAAGAACCATATCCACAATAAACCAATAAACATGAAAGCTGATCGTCTCTTCCTTACCAGGATATACTCAGCTTTGCCTGCATCGCCAGTTAGCGGGAGGCCAAAGAACTCCTGGTTGGCCTCATCAAACTGGAGCCAAGAGTCCAGGGGAGGGGGGGAGAGGTTGGAGGTCAGAAGACGCAGGTTAAGTCGGCGAGAGTCTCCATCCTCCAGGTCATAGCAGGTGTCCTGGGGAGTAGTATCATTAGTATTTGCTGTTGTGTGCTGTATCCAAAGTTGCAACCATCGCAACTTCTTGTAACTTTAAACTATGACATGGTACATGCTAGTGATTACAACAACTATGGTGATGTGCACATTAATACCTTCAAGCTGGTAAGGAGCATTGCAGTAATAACCACAAGGATAAGCACAAAGTGAATATGTATTTAGTTGTAAAATCAGCTGTCTAAAAACAATATCCATGAACTCACAGTAAATAAAAGAAATAGAAAGAAAAATAATCTTACAGCAGGAACTTGGTAACGGAACAGCGTGCCCAAGGTGGCATTGAGGAAATCGATGTGGTTGCGAATGATAGGCGGGGTGTTGCTGTAGGTTTCACCACCTCGGCTGGTGTCCTCTGCAAAAGGGGAATGCATTACATTATTACTGCCCGACCACACACAAGTGGTAACAAATATTGCAACACTTTTAAAACTCATTACAACACAGCTTCTTGCAGCAAGCATCGTATTGCTGACAACATTTCCAAAAAATCAGGAAAACCCAACTATAGGCAAGTCTCCCAAACAAACATACCTGGTCCAGGAACTTGTGGCAAACTGGGTTTCGGGGCAGAGTGCTTCTCGCATGGACCCATGAAGTGAGGGTGGATGCGCTTCAAGTGGAATTCGGGTTGGAACATCTCCTTCACCTCCCGCGTGAGTTCGTGCTCATCGCCTTCAATCAGCACCTGAGGGGAGAGGGAGAGGGAGGGAAGAATTGAGTAATTTGGTCAATAGTGAGAAGAAAAGAAAAAAGATAAAACTAGAAAATGCAGAAATAGTAGTGACAAGGCATGGAGGGACAAATAATTCAAACTCGGTATCACAAGTCTTCTAAACATTAAAATCAACCAAGATAATAACAATTTATTAACAGAAAACCACATGTATCAACTTTTCTAAGAGAAAAAGCCCTTCCCATGCTGTCCCAATCTCAAATCTCTTACAGTGAAACTAAGCAATGACAACAAACCTCCTGCACTGCCAGCAGCTGGTTCATGGGGCAATTCGGTGACCGTGGATTGGTCAGTGTGGTGTTCGTCCATGTCAACTTGCTGGGGTTCTCAGAAATGGACCTCACATTAATGTTGTCTGTGGTCGGATCGCCGTAAATCTGGGCGATTTTCTCAACAACTTTTATCTGGGCAAAGAGGGTAATGGATTCATCAGTACAACAGTATACACACCAAAAATAAATTCCTAAAAAGGGGGAGGGAGAACCAATTATACATATTTTAATATTAAAAAAAGAGGTTTTTCCCCTTTTTTTTCCAAATACTTACAAAGGTAAGGCATCAAACAGTTAAATGATTTTAACAATACCCCCTACCTAGCCTAGATACCTTTCAAGCAAAAGAATAAATATACATACATAATAACAATTATAATTTAAGTATTTGTGATAAAATAAAATTAAAATAATAATAATAATAACAACAATAAAGAAAAAGGACAAAACAACAATATTAATAACAATAGTAATAATAGTAAAAATAACATTAATAATAACAAAAATAATAACAGTGACAATAACAATAATTAGTCATAATCATCATCATAATAATAACAATAACAAAAACAAACAATATAATATTTATAGTTACAATAATTGAGAAATAAGATTCCCCTCAGAAAGGTATGTTCTCACCTTCCAGTCAAGAGAGTACACAAATTCGTACTCGTATTTCTTCTCCAGCCTGAAGGTGGCTGTAAAACGGTGGTTGAAATTACGAGCTTCCTTTGACTGCTGGACATGGATCATGATGGAGTCTGTGATGGTCTTGCCCTCAGAGTCCATAGCCTCCAACAGGAAGGTGTATCTGCCGATTTGCTCCTCCAAAGGCCTGAGAGGAATTCACACTTGTAAGGGCAGACACTCATAACTATGATAGAACAGCCACAAAATGCAATACAAGTACAATAGAACAGGTAGTAACAATAGAACAGACAGTGACTGATTTTCAATCACATGCTCCAGCACCCAAAAGGGAATGCATGGGATCAAGGTAAAATGCTTCACTCACAGTGCATAGATCTCTTGTGTCGAAGGGTTGAACTGGATCCACGAATTTCGCCCGACCGACTGGCCATCAGAGGTCTTGAACAGGAGGCGAAGGTCCCGTGTGGTTCCGTCCTCAATGTCCTCAAAGGTGTCGGCTGGAATCTGTAGTCTGTACACGTGACCAGCAATCTGCGCAAAAGAATAGAGATTCTTTTAGTTTCATCTACAATTCAGAAATGCCAAACACAGTTTTTACCTTTCTAAGTATATACCCTAACCCTAACAGAAAGAATGTCAAACTCAACCAGGAAAAAAAAACTCACCCAAGCCAGTTTCTGGATCCTGTTCTTGATGAGCGGTGGGAAGTTTTTGACACCAATCTCAGTGGTGACAGCCACAGTTGGAACAGTCGACGGCTCAATGGTGCGGGTCGGGGCTATGACGGGCTTCTTGGTCATGGTGGCAGTGGCACTTAGGGGTGTTGTGGAGTCTACCTATAATGGTATAATGAATGTGTTAACATCCCATTGGGGAGAATTCAGCCTCACAGTCACCGCACATTCAAGTAAAATGCAATTAAATGGAATTATCCCATATATAACTTTTAAATGTTAAAGAGGCATGAAAATACTACTAGAGAACTATATGTTGGAACATCATAAATAATATGAACACACAAAACTAAGATCAGTGTAACATATGAATTATTTTTTCATTACCATTTTACCTTATAATTTCAAAAAGAGATTCAGTTGTTTATAACAAACAAGACAGCTCTAAGCAAAACAAAAAATTATCTTGCATAATAAAATATATATATCCTTAATCAAGCAATGACATAATGATTGAAGTAAGACAAGAACTGACCAATGATCATGGTTTATTGCAATGGGAGAAAAAAATCAAGGTAAACGTACTGAGTGTGCAGGCTTTGTAACGATGGAACCCTCTAGGTCTGGGTACTCTGTTGGGTAAGCCGACTCATATGTAACGGTTGGGCTTGCCTCCAGGACTCGGGTGGGCTTGACAGGCACCTGCAAGAGATCAAAATTCACCATTAGTTATTCAGTTTCATGGAAGTCTAACACCTGCTACTCCTAAGACTGTCAGTCCCACAGACTACTTGATATTACAGAGGCAGGTGGGAAAAATGATGAGTAAATAAACTCCATTTCAACCAGAAACTATTTATTCCCTTTTCATGAGCTAAGGAAAAGACTTACGAAGACAGGTGTGGAGATCGGCACGGGTCGCAGCACAGGCGAGACGGAAACGGGCACCTCAGCAGGAACTCCAGGATAATAGGTGGCTGGGGTGTCTGGGAACACTGGGGTGGCCAAAGAGGGGATGACACGCGTCTCTGGCTCATCGTACACAGAGTAGTCGTATCCATCATCCTCTTCTCCATAATCATAGTAGTCATAGTTGTACTCATAGTTGTAATCATAGTCACCAGAGTTTTCTATTTGGCGGCGCACTCTATTGAAGGACGGATGTACCTGTGGATGGGTAATATGTAAAATAAAGAACTTTCACAGAGATTTGAGAACTAACAGATGAACAATACCTACTTCATATTACCATCTATATTTTTAAATCCGAAGACACTATTTCAGTAAACCTCTTTGACAGTCCAACAGGAAGACATGACAACAGATTCCACACCACATGCCATTACCTGTGTCACGGACCAGCCGTGGACTGGTACACGAAGACGATTTTGCAGCGTGCCATCTCTAGCTGCAGCCTCCACATGGTTCACCTGCTCCTTCTTAGCCACATGGCCATCGCAACCCACAATCCACTGCAGCTGTGCCAATGAGTCCGTGTGGAGCCTGCTGCTCCTAACACTGGCATTACCAGGGCCTGCCATGATGGCGTCATTCTCTGCCAGGGGGTCAAAGTCATGGGGTGCCGGCACCAACCACATCTGCAGAGGATAGGCATTCTGAAGATGGCTTGGTAAACTCTTGCAAATAAGGGCACTCAAGTCCTCAAAGGTGAATGACCAACTTCATTACCATGACAAAATACAAGTAATCAAAGAATGAGTCACAGATAATCAATGTGAATATATGAAGCAGATATGTCAGCCTATCACTCACCTGCTTTATTCCAAAATGCTTCATGGCGGTGCGGAGGACCTTCACACGTCCCTTGGCCTCGAGGGTGGGCAGGTGAGCCTCTAGCATCACCGACATAACTGTTAAATCATCCTTGGGTCGGCAGTCAAACTGATCAGCTAGAGTGGAACCTGAAAGAAAGAGTATGCATGTCATTTGCTTGAATCACAGGCCTCTATGGCTGTGATGAAGAGGGGAGGGAGGGAGGGAGGGAGGGAAAGAGGAGGAGGAGGAGGAGGAGGAGGAGGAGGAGGAGGAGGAGGAGGAGGAGGAGGAGGAGGGAGGGGGGGAGGGAGGGAGGGAGGGAGGGAGGGAGGGAGGGAGGGAGGGAGGTAGGTAGGTAGGTAGGTAAGTAGGGAGGGAGGTAGGGAGGGTTGGAGAGAGGAGGAGGAAGAGATGAGAAGGAGGAACGAGGAGAAGAACAACGGGGATGATGACAAAGACAATGATGAAGGCAGACAATGAGGACACACAAAGAAAAGGAGGTGTAGAAAAAGAAGAAAACAATGATAGGGAGAGAGAGGAAAGAAGAAAAAAATAAAGGTGAAGAAAATGAAAAAGAAAGGAGAAGACTATAAAGAAAAATAAAGAAAAAAAAAGAAAAAAGGAGAATACAAAGAAAAAGAAAGAAGAATGGTTACAAAGGGAAAGAAGAAATAATGAAAATCAATAAAATAATAATATAAATTACCAAATCAAAAAAGGGGAAAGAAGAGGGTAACCAAATCACGACAGACTGAAGGCCATTTACGTATAAATCCCCATCACCTTTTGGTCATCTGCCAAGGTAGAGCTTAAATAGGGGTTTTCATATCATGGCCCGGGAGTCATGGAGGAGATCGTCCATTTGACACACTGATATCAGCATAAAAACTCGTTCTGGC
>NW_028234442.1:14061706-14066706 GCF_977035675.1 Penaeus japonicus
GAGGGAGAGAGGGAGAGAGAGAGAGAGAGAGAGAGAGAGAGGGAGAGAGAGAGAAGAGAGGGAGAGAGAGAGAGAGAGAGAGAGAATGAGGAGAGTGAGAGAGAGAGAGAGAGAGAGAGAGAGAGAGAGAGAGAGAGAGAGAGAGAGGAGAGAGAGAGAGAGAGAGAGAGAAGGAGGAGAGAGAGAGAGAGAGAGGGGGGAGGAGGAGAGAGGGAGAGAGGGAGAGGAGAGAGGAGATGGGAGAGAGGAGAGAGAGGAGGGAGAGAGAGAGGAGAGAGAGAGAGGAGAGAGAGAGGAGAGAGAGAGAGGGGAGAGAGAGGCGAGAGAGAAGGAGAGAGAGAAGGAGAGAGAGGAGGAGGAGAGAGAGAGAGGAGAGGAGAGAGAGAGAGAAAGGGAGAGAGAAGGGGAAAGAGAGTAGGAGAGAGAGAGGGAAAGAGAGTAGGAGAGAGAGTAGGAGAGAGAAATAGAGAGAGAGTAGGAGAGAGAAATAGAGAGAGAGTAGGAGAGAGAGAGAGAGAGAGAGAGAGAGAGAGAGAGAGAGAGAGAGAGAGAGAGAGAGAGAGAGAGAGAGAGAGAGAGAGAGAGAGAGAGAGAGAGAGAGAGAGAGACCAACATACAGAGAACGGCATCCCGCCCCACCAAGTGGAAAGAGCCTAACAGCACCAAAATGCGCCCATCCATGCGTACAAGCCCTGCCTCTTTCTCCCCCGCCGCGCCGCACTCGCCCGCATGACCTCCCCGCAGCAATTAGGTAAGTGCCCCCTGTTGCCCCGCAGTGAAGAGCCAACAGAAAATGGGGGTCACGGAGAACCAGGCATTTGAACTGACAATTATATTACTTTTGTCCACCCCCGTGTTTTTTTTTTCTCTCTCTCTTTTCTCTTTCTCTCTTTCCCTTCCCCTTTCTTTTCTTGCCTCTATCTCTCCAAAAGAAAAGAAGAGATAGGTCTGAATGTATTGTTGATAACAATAACAACTATTAAAATACTACTACTATTTAAGAAAAATAAAAACCAAAAAACACTTCAGAACCACCTTACCCCCAAAACACACACCTTTAATCTATCTATCTATTTATCCATCTCTGTGTATGAATTTATATAATCGTAATCATTATCATCATCATAATAACAGTAACAATCATAATAATCAAAATCACAATAAAAAAAAGGAAATATAGTATTGTTATCGTTATTATCATTATCATCAAATTTCCTATTGTTATCATGATTACTGGTTTATTGTTATCCCCAGTATCATTAACAATCATAATCAAAATTATAATAAGAAATAAAATGATAATAAAAAAGATAATAATGATAAACAAGAAAAATCAATAAATAGAGAAAATAAAACGAACCGTTGAATTTGATTTTCCCGCGCGCGCCCAGACGCCATCCCCCCCCCCATCCCTTCCTGGAGCCAAATTCGCCAGCTAAGGGTAAACCGCGCGCGCCCTCTCCCACATTCTCTTTACACTTTATTTACACTTTATTGAATAATCCCCCTATTGCCACTTTCGTCAAGATTCTGGCCTCACCCCTATGGCGTGGGGGGAACGAAGAAAGAGGAGAGGGAGAGGAGAGAGGGGGAGGGGGGGGGGGGGGAGGGGAGAGAGGAAAGCGGGAGAAAGAGGGGGGGGGAGAGAGAGAGAGAGAGAGAGAGAGAGAGAGAGAGAGAGAGAGAGAGAGAGAGAGAGAGAGAGAGAGAGAGAGAGAAAGAGAGAGAGAGAGAGAGAGAGAGAGAGAGAGAGAGAGAGAGAGAGAGAAATAAAGAGAGAGAGAGAGATAAAGAGAGAAAGAGAGAGATAAAGAGAGACGAGAGAGAAAGAGAGACAAGAAAGAGAAACGAATAGAAGTGGGGAAGAGGGTTAGAGGAGGAGGGGAGGCGGGGGGAGAGGTCACGTGACTGGCATCTGTGTCACCTCCGCAAGCCTTGTGTGGCCGCCGCAAACACGGTCACATTTCATCATTCATCTCTTTATATCCTTCGAGACTGGTGTTTCGATGAGGGCAAGAGAGGGGGGGGGGGGAGTTATATTCGTTCTATTTTTTTCCCGTTGTTTTCTTTCTATTCCATTTCTATTTCCGACTTGCGGCAATACTCGCTTTTCTCTTGCAAACCACCCTTACGAACGCACACGCACGAACAGAAGTAAACAAGCACACTCACACGCAATCACAAGCACACAAGCACACACACACTTAGTCACGTGTCTGGCTACGCATCGCACCGCGTGTCGCCAGCCCAGCACATGGCGAGTGGGGGAGGGAGGAGGGGGGTTGGGGGGCTTGAGCGAGAAGCGAAAGGGGAGAGAGAAAATGGTAATGGAGGAAAAGGGGGGAGGAAAATATTCGAAATACTACAATGTTTCATGTTAACATATGCATGCATATGTATAATTATGTATGCAGCCATGCACATACATACACACACTCGATCACTCTCTCAAATTCACTACTACCCATCCACCCACTCACCCATACACACCAAACTAGAACAATGGACCAGGCCTACCTATCCACAAACAGCACAAACTTATCCAACCAGCCACCCACCCACCCACACTCAACCACCCACCCACCCACCCACACACACATTCAACCACCCACCCACCCACCCACCCACACATGCATCCACCCAAAACTCTAGAACAATGGATTGACCTTACCGTATCTACCTATCCACAAACAGCCACACAAACATCCACCCTAAGTTCAAGAAATGTACCAGGCCTTACCGCATCCATCCACATCTACAAACAGCCACGCATATATCCATCCACCCACACGCCCATCCAAGCCCAGCTCTAGAACAGAACCGCACCGCACCGCACAGCCACATGCATCCCGCAGCCCGCAGCGCCAACGCAGGAACCGCCGCTGCCGCAACCATGTGCTCGCGCCATCACCGAGTCAATTTCGAGGCGCTCAACGGCCAGGTGTTCCACAGGCGGCGAACAAAAGACGGCGGCGGCGGAGCCCGAAACGCCCACGCGCAGAATGACATACACACAGATGCACGGGGCAGATAGATAGACAGGCAGATGGATAGATGGATGGATAGACAGAAATGGGTATAGGTAGGTTTGAGAATACGGGGAGAGAGGGAAAGGGGGAGGGAAAGGGGGAGGGAAAGGGGGAGGGAAAGGGGGAGGGAAAGGGGGAGGGAAAGGGGGAGGGAAAGAGGGGGAGGGAGAGGGGGAGGGAGAGGGGGAGAGGGAGAGAGAGAAGTGAGTGAGTGAAGGCGAGGGGAAAAGGTAAAATAGAGCCCGTGGTTCAAAAATAACGAGTGACACGAATGACATTCCCCGGAGAGTAAGAAAGGCGAGACAATAAGGACCTTGATTACCAAACTTTGAGCTGGGAAGAGATGGGGGGAGGGGGAGGGGGAGGGGGAAGGAGCGAGAAGGGGAAAGGGTAGGGGGGAGAGACTGAGAGGGGGAGGGGGAAAGGAGAACGAAGAAAGGGGAAAGGGGAAGGGAGAGTGGGGAATGAAGAGAGGAGAGGGGGGGGGAGGGGGGGAGGCAAATGTCGAAAAT
Organism: Penaeus japonicus; assembly: GCF_977035675.1. Lineage (NCBI taxonomy): Eukaryota > Metazoa > Arthropoda > Malacostraca > Decapoda > Penaeidae > Penaeus > Penaeus japonicus. The sequence goes on from NW_028234442.1 coordinate 14,065,248, forward strand.
GGGACGGATTGGTCGGGGGAAGGAAAGGGACAGGAAAAGGAATTTAAAAAAATAAAAAAGTAAACAAATGGGAAGAGAAGGAAGGACAAGAAAGAAAAGAAAAAGAGATAAGTTGACCAAAAATATACGTATCATGAAAACGAAAGAAAAAATAAAGAGGAAAAGAGGGAACGAAAAAGAGAAGAGAAAACAATAAAGACAGTGAAAAAGTGAGGAGAGGAAGGTGTAAAAAAAAATCAGAACTGAGGAAAAGCTTGAAGTAAATAAAAAACAGAATGAAAAAATCCAAATCTGAAAAGAGCCTCACTGTCGGGGGACTGAAAGACTAAACGGCTCACTCTAAAGAGGGGAAGGGGAAGGGGAAGGGGAAGGGGAAGGGGAAGGGGAAGGGGAAGGGGAAGGGGAAGGGGAAGGGGAAGGGGAGGGGAAGGGGAAGGGGAAGGGGAAGGGGAGGGGAGGGGAAGGGGGAAGGGGAAGGAGGAAGGAGGTAAGAGGAAAGCAGATAAGAAGGAAGAAGGAAGGAGGCTAGTGGGGAGAGGGAGGAGGCAACGAGGGAGAGGGAGGAGGCAAGAGGGAAGCAGATAAGAAGGAAGAAGGAAGGAGGCTAGTGGGGAGAGGGAGGAGGCAACGGGGGAGAGGGAGGAGGCAAGGGGGAAGCAGATAAGAAGGAAGAAGGAAGGAGGCTAGTGGGGAGAGGGAGGAGGCAAGAGGGAAGCAGATAAGAAGGAAGAAGGAAGGAGGCTAGTGGGGAGAGGGAGGAGGCAAGGGGGAAGCAGACAAGGAAGGAGGAGGAAGGAGGAAGGAGGAAAGAGGAAGGAGGCCGAGGGAGGGCACTGGCTCACCTGCAAGTGGTCGACGCGGCCCGAGAAGGCGTCGCGCGGCACGGGGTGGGAGAAGAGGAAGCCCGGGTGCGCGCGCGTGTCGGAGACGCCCCACTGCCTCTTGACGGGCTTGCCTCTCGCCGCCTCGCCCTTGTCCTTGACGATCCTGGGCGCGCTCCCTCGCGGCGCCTCGTCCTCGGGCCGGTAAAAGAGCTCCACCTCGAAGTCGTCGTCCATCTCCAGCGGGACGGCGGCGTCCTGGTTCACGTCCAGGTCGTGCAGCAGAGACTGCAGGTCGTTCTCCAGGTGCTGGCCACGCGCGGAGGGCAGGGGGCAGGCCAGGGCCAGGACCACCACAAGGCTCAACCTCAACATGGCGGCGGCGGCGGTGGCGGTGGCGGTGGCGGCGGGCTATTCGCTCTCTCCAAGGCGCTCTCACTGGACCATATCGCGATCTGGAAAGGAAGGCAACGCGGGTGAGTCACGGGGTCGGGCAGCATAGAGGGGGGAAGGGGGAGGGGAGGAGAAGGGGGAGGGGGGAAAGGGGGAAGGGAGGGGGAGGGAAGGCTGAGGGGGTGAGAGAGAGGGAGGAGGGGTGGGAGGCTGAGGGGGGGAGGGGGAGGGAGAGAGGGGAGGCT
>NW_028234442.1:14071706-14081706 GCF_977035675.1 Penaeus japonicus
AGAGGGAAGAATTCGAGAGAGGAGAGAAGCAGAAATGGGAAAGGAGGGGAAAGGAGGGGAAAGGAGGGTGGAAAGGGGGAAACAATGAAAGGAAAGAGGGAGGGGGGAAGGGGAGGGGGGAGGGGAGGGAGGGAGGGAGGGAGGGAGGGAGGGAGGGAGGGAGGGAGGGGGGGGGGAGAGAGGAGAGAGAGAGAGAGAGAGAGAGAGAGAGAGAGAGAGAGAGAGAGAGAGAGAGAGAGAGAGAGAGAGAGAGAGAGAGAGCGAGACAATGACACAAAACCCTTTTCTTGACCATTTTCATTCAAGTATTCCGTCAAATGCGCAATAAATTCCACGGGTCCGGGACTCACGATCTCAGCGAGCCTCCGTTCAAATCTTCGCTGCACACTGCGAATGACGACTCGCTGAAGACTGGCGAACATTCCACGCAACGTATCCGATCGCAATAAAATCCTCTTCAGGTAGAAATACAAACGGATCTGTGCGCGCGGGTGAAGGGAGTCTTTGATTATGGATAACACGGGTTTATTTTCGCTTTGGCATTTTTCTATTTTGTTTCTCTTAACTCTTACTCTTACTCTTACTCTCACTTTCACTCTCTCTCTCTCTTTCTCTCTCTCTCTCCCCCTCCCTCCCTCCCTCCCATGAACAAACCGTAAATGGATATAGACAAGGAGGAACAGCTACACAACCACACTAACACACGGAAACACTTGCCCACAACACGCTCAAGTTACAATACCAGAAGATGAAAAATATTTTTTTCCTCTCGCCCTAGCTCCCTTCCCTCTCTTCCTCACCTTCTCTTCCCTTTCCTCTTCCTCTTTATCTTACCTTCACCCGCTTCCTATTCCCTTTACCTCCCTCCCTTCCCTTCTTACTTCCACCTCCTCCCCTCTCTCCCTTTCCCTTCCCCTTCCCCCTTCTTCCACCTCCAAACACCTCCCTATCTACATTTCTCATATCCCAATAATTGTTATAGTCCCATCAAATATTTGACGGCTTGACACATTCCAATTTCAACACAAGAGGCATAAAGCTTTCTTGTTCTTTGCTTTCAATAGCGCTGTCCATCGCTCTCCCCCACCACACTCGCTCCGTATCTCCCCCCAACCCCCCATTACCCACTCCCACTCCCCCTCTCCTAACCCCTCTCTCCCCCAAACACTCCTACCCCCTCCTCCTCCTTCACCTCCCACACCCACACCCACTCCTTAACAATTCCCACTCCCACTCCCACTCCCTCACGTATTCCTCCCCCCCCTCCCCCTACCCGTCCCGCCAAACGTTGATAAACGGCGCATAAACTCAGACACGGAGGAGGGCAAGCAGAGAGGGGAAACATTGCGAGTCGTGTCGAGTTGCTGCTCCCCACGCGGTCGGCGTTGAACTACGAACTAGCCGTATGTACTAGTTCTAGCAGGCGAGAGGTGGAATGGGAGGGAAGGAGGGAGGGAAGGAGGAGGGAAGGAGGAGGGAAGGAGGAGGGAAGGAGGAGGGAGGGAGGGAAGGAGGAGGGAGGGAGGAGAGAGGGAGGGAGGAGAGAGGGAGGGAGGAGAGAGAGAGTATGAACTGGTTCTAGCTGGAGAAAAGTGGGATAGGAAGAGGAAGAGAGATAGGGAGAGAAGAGAAGGGGAGGCAGAAGTGGGCAGAGAAGATGAGGAGGAGGAGGACGAGGTAGAGGAGGAGGAGGAGGAGGAGGAGGAGGAGGAGGAGGAGGAGGAGGAGGAGGAGGAGGAGGAGGTAGAGGAAGAGGAGGAAGAGGAGGAAGTAGAGGAAGAAAAGGAGGTGTAGGAGAAGGAGAAGGAGAAGGAGAAGAAGGAGAAGGAGGAGATGATAAAGGGAGAGGAGGAGGAGGAGGAGGGGAGCGGGAAGGAAACGCAAGGCAGGATCGATTAACAACCTCCACTGAAGAGAACATTTTCATTATGTTTATCCAAAATGAATCATCGTCCATCCCTCGCGCTCAGCCCAGCCACTCCGAGTGACTCGCGACTCACTCAAGCCGGAGGAGGAGGCTCGGCCGGCGCTTTTAATTACTTGCGAGGAACAGGGTGAAGGGTGAAGGGTGAGGGGTGAGGGAGTGGGAGCGGGGGGATAATGGGAGGGAGAGAGGGAGAGAGGGAGGGAAAAAGGGAGAGGGAGAGGGGGAGGGGAGGGAAAAAGTGAGAGGGAGAGGGGGAGGGGGAGGGAAAAAGGGAGAGGGAGAGGGAGAGGGGGAGGGAAAAAGGGAGAGAGAGAGGGAGAGGGAGAGGGAGAGGGAGAGGGGGAGGGGAAGGGAGAGAGGGAGAGGGAGAGGGAGAGGGAGCGAGAGAGAGAGAGAGAATGAGACGAACACAGGAAAACAAAGAATGCTTGGACCAACACCTGTCTGCTTCCGCTCGAATGACCATCCTATCATAAAATAGAAATGCATTATAAACGCGGCTGTTGCTTATTCTGCCAACCCCCGTTCACAGTTCAGGTCATCGAGGTATTAAGCGTAAACATTTCGTTTCCAACTGATGTATAATTCCAAGTAATCTCTCTTTTTTAACAAACATATACCTGTGTATAGCTCTATCTCTATCCTACATCGATACATCTAAAGCTGTATATGCATATATATATTACATATATTACATATATTACATATATTACATATATTACATATATTACATACATTACATATTTTACATACATTACATTTTTTACATACATACATACAAACGTATATATACATTGCTTAAATACACACAAATTGCATAAATACATACATACATTGCATAGAAATATAGTATGATGACCCCATTAAATACAGGATTACAAAGTTTTAAGATAAAAGTTGACCCAACATGCAAGGACAAAACTTTGAAAATACAAATTCATGTAAAATACAAAGCATCTGATATGAGAGATAAATAAATACATACAAGAGTTACAATACAGAACAACATAACACAGTACATCATCATGTTATATCATTACTTTACGCTAGATCAAGTCACAAAAATATTACATACAGGTCCACTCGCCTACCCTCACATTCTAACACAAATATAAACACACTCAATACATATATATCATATATATACTATATATATATATGTAATATATATAATATATATTACATATATATATATATATATTACATATATATATATATATATTACATATAAGTATATTACATATATATATATATATTACATATATATATATAGATAGATAGATATATGTAATATATATGTAATATAAATATAATATATATGTAATATATATAATATATATAATATATATGTAATTTATATATAATATATATGTATTATATATATAATATATATGTAATATATATATAATATATATGTAATATATGTAATATATATGTAATATATATAAAATATATATGTTTAATAATTTGACTATAATATATAATATATACAACTCTAACATACACTATAAACCTGATATATGGTTCTCTATATCAATATATATTAGTTTATAGATTAACTCTATATATAATATACATATATAGTAAATATACATAAATTATAATATACTGTACATATGAGTATATTATTATACATATACATAATAATTCATAATACATTAATACATATAACATATCTATACATATATATGATATACATATACTGATAATAATATTAATACTGTTATACATAATATATTATATACATATACATAAGTAATATTAAATACCTATTCATATACTATATCTAGTAATATACATATAGCATATATCCTATAATATACATATAATATATCCTAGTCAATATATCATATAATAATATAATATATATAATAATATTATATGCAGTATATTATTATACATTATATATATTATATATATTATATAAATTTAGGTGAATTATATAATTAGTATATTAATACAATTCATATATATATAAAATAGTGTTATATATATTATAATTATATATCTATATATATATTATATATATATAATTTATAAATATATAATTATATATATATATAATTATATATATATATTATAATATCATAATAATATATATCTTTATATATATTTACATATAAATCTATATATATATATATTTATACATATATATCTATATATATTTATTTATATATATTATATATATATTTATAAAAACTTAAATTTATATATATATTTATATATATCTATATATATCTATTTATATATATATATATAAATATATATATTATATATATATATATATTTATATTTATATATAATATGTTTATATTTATATATATATAAATATATATATTTATATATATCTCTAGTTATAGATAAATCTATATATATATCTATATATCGTTATATTATAATATATCTTATTATTAATTAGATCTATAAATATATTTATATATATCTATATATATAGTTATATATATAATTTATACTATATATATATTTACATATATCTTATATATATATATTTATATATATTTATATCTATATATTCATATATAGATATATATATAGATATATATATAGTTATATATATATGAATATATAAATGTATACATAAATATATGAATATATATAAATATTACAGATATACTATATTTATATGTGTGTTAGGTGTATATACACAATATACATATGTATGTATATTAAATATATGTTACAAAAAAAATAAATATATATGTATCTAATCAATAAATAGATAAATATCGCCTACCAATCATATAATAAATATACACATACATCTCAACAATATAAATACATCCTATGCATAAATATAGATACTATAATAATATATATACCTATAAATATTATAACACATTGTAAAAAATATATACATATAAATTATATATACATATAAATCATTATACATAAATATACAACATATAAATATACATAAATTTTATATATATATAATTGTATAATAAATATATGCATAAATATATATTAATATATATAAAATATACATACTAAATATCTAAACATATATATAATAATAAATTATATCATAAATATAAACATAAATATATGCATAACTATATGTATATCAATATCTACATAAATATATGTAATAAATAGATACATAAATATATATATATAATATATATACATAAATTACTACCATAAATATTATACATTAAATTATATATAAATTATATACATAATTATATATATACATAATTAAAATTATATATATTTCTAATAAATTTTATACATTAATTATATATATTAATAAATTTATACATAAAATTATATTATATAAATATTAAATTTATACATAAATATATATATATAAATTTATACATAAATATATATAAATAAATTTATACATAAATATATATAAATTTATACATAATTATATATATATAAATTTATACATAAATATATATATATAAATTTATACATAAATATGTATATATATAAATTTATACATAAATATATATATATATATAAATTTATACATAAATATATATATATAAATGTATATATAAATATATATATAAATTTTTACATAAATACCTATATATAAATTTTATCCATATATATACATATATAAATTTACATAAATATATAAATATAAATTTTCTATACATAATATATACATAAATTTATACATAAATATATATATAAATCTATACATATATATATAAATTTATACATAATATATATAAATTTTATTTATATTTATATATATATACAACAAATTTATAGGAAATATCTCAAATATATATAAATTTATACATAAATATATATTAAATAAATTTATAACAAATATATATAAATAAATTTATACATAAATATATATAAATAAATTTATACATAAATATATATAAATAAATTTATACATAAATATATATAAATAAATTTATACATAAATATATATAAATAAATTTATACATAAATATATATATATATAAATTTATACATAAATATATATATATAAATTTATACATAAATATGTATATATATAAATTTATACATAAATATATATATATAAATGTATATATAAATATATATACATATATAAATATATACATAAATATATATATAAATATATATTTAAATATATATACATGAATATATATCTAAATATATATACATAAATATATACATATATATATACAAATACTTATTTATTCATTTATTTATTTATATACATATATATAAATCTATCTATCTATCTATCTATTTATCTACATACATATAAAAGGCACCGTAAAGCATCACGGCCGGCAGTCATGCCCCCCCCCCCCTTCCTGACAAGAAGCTCGGCCGCCTCCGAGAAAGCAAGCCCGGTCGAGAAAGGTCAAGATGGCCGCGCCAGATTGCAACACTTTAACATTTTAACTTGCAATGTGCACGCACATGCACGCACGCTGAATGAAAGAGGGAAATTAAAGGACAGAAGAGAATAGAGGTTAGTGAGGGTAAAGAGGATAGCGGAGTGAGAATAGAGGCGATTGAAGAGAGAAGAGAGAGTATAGAAGAAGAGGATAGAGAGAATAGAGGAGAATAGAGAAGATAGAGAAGTGAGGACAGAGAGGAGAAAAAGGGAAGGAAAGAGGAAGAGATAACAAAGAGACAAACGAGACCAAGAGAATGAAAGAAAGGGAAGCAACAATGAAAAAATAAAGAGCGAAAATAGGCCAAGAGAAATGAAGCAACAATCACAAGAGAAAAAAAGGAAAAGGGACGGAAGAACGGCAGAGAACTACAAACAAACAAACAAACACGCACACACCCATCGCCCTCACTCACTCACTCACTCACTCACTCTCTCTCCCCCTCCCTTCCCCTCTCTCACTTCCTCCCCATTCAACTCGAACCCAAGAGCCAAAACAAAAGCAAAAAAAAGAAACCGGAATTCACTGAAGACACAAACAAACAAACAAACAAACAAACAAGAACCAGCGAGCTATCACAAGACAAGAGACGGATGTGTGGGAAAGGCGAGGGGGAGGATAGTAAGGGCGGGGAGGGGAGAAGAAGAGGATAGTAAGGGAGGGGAGGGGAGAGGAAGAGGATAGTAAGGGAGGGGAGGGGGAAAGGAAGAAGGGGAGTAAGAGTGGGAGTGGGAGGGAAGAGGAGGGGGATTGAAAGAAGGGAGGAGGAGGGAGGGGGGTCGAAAGAAGGGAGGAGGAGGGAGAAGGTGGGAGGTAGGAGGGAGCGGAGAGAGAGGAGGGGGGGGGGTGACGGCCTACCACAATTTCCTGCCTCCCGACAGCCGTGCCCCCGCGAACAACACCTACCGATCTCACTCGCCATCAACCCAAGTCACCAGTATCACTGTCGTTATCATGCCAACACTTACGTCAGTTCCTCGTATCTCCGTCACTGTCGCAATCACATTACTGCCAACATTACCTACATCACCAAAATACTTGTCACTATCACCACCACTGACACCATGACCCGTCACTATAATCGCTAGAACTAAACACCATCTTCCCCATAATCTCACAACACACAACCATCGTACGAAGTCAACGCAATTATTTACATAAACAAAGATGACATCAAAATCCAAACACGAACAAATACATGGACAGAAAAACAAATACAGTAAGAAAAACATCGCCTCCGCATTCTCACACTTATCAACATCTTATTCATACTCACAATCCGCATCCTGCCCCTCCCTCTCCCCCTCCCAGCCTCCCTCTCTCCCTCCCCCTTCTCCCTTTCTCTCCCCCCTCTTCCCTCTACCCTTCTCATATTCCCCTCTCTTCTCCCCTTCCTTCATTTCTTCATATCCCCCTTTCTCTCCTCTTCTCCCCTCCCCTACTTCTCTCCTTCTTTATCCCGGCCTCCCATCCTTTTCTTCCTCTCCCCCCTCCCTTTCCCTTTCCCTCGTCTTCCCCCACCTCTATTCGCCTTTTTCCGTTCCCTCTAATTCTCCCTACTCCTCTACCCAACCCTTTCTGCCCCCCCCACCCTCCCTCCTCTCTTTCCCTCCCTCCCCCAAGCATCCGCACATGCATCATATCCCGGTGACGTCACTCCCCCCTGCCCCGACCTGAGTCATCGTCACCTCCAGCCCATATGACGTCATCGTGCCCAACCTTAACGGGCATCCTCCTCCTCCTCTTCCTATCTTCTCCCTTCCCATCCCTTCTTTTCTCTTCCATTCTTCTCTTATTTTCTCCTCTCTAATTTTCATCTTATCTTCCTGATTTTCTTTCCGTGATTTTTCCCTGCCTCCCATCTAATAGTTTTCCCTTGTGTGTTTTACTTTGCCGCCGCCGCCTCCTCCTCCTTCATCTTCATTACCACCGGCTTCTCCAAGTTCTCCTCCTCTTCGTCCTTACCCACTCTTCGCCCACCACTTCTCTTTCTTTCTTCCATCTCGGCCTCCACTTCTACATCCTATTCCACCTCAATCACCACCTCGCCCTCCGCATCCACCAATACCTCCCCCCTCCCCTCCACCGCTTCGCCTCCACCTCCACCTCCTCCCACACAGTACTGGTCGACTCCCCACCATCGAGACCGGGCACACACCACAGGCCACGTGTATTGATCTGACCTCGAATAGGCCAAAGCCCCAGACCAGGCCAGACCATCTCTCGCCGACATTGGTCTGGCACCCTCTCGGGTTTAAAAAAAAAACGTACCCACTGGCCTAGGTCTAGTTCTGGTCTCGCCCAACGTGCATCATCATAGCATAAGACATCAGGGGTCTCGCGCGCCCGCTCTACCTGGTAACAGTGGTGCGACCTGTGCAACACCCGAACGCTTCGGTCTGCAACGGCGCCGTTCTCACCTGCTCCACCGCTCGAACTGGTCTGCTCCACCGCGACTGGTCTGGTTTGCTCCACAACATTGGTCTGGTGCAGCACGCGTGTGTGTGTGTGTGTGTGATAGACGGCACCCCGTCCCCTTCCCGCGAGCCGCGACTCTCGCCCTTAAAGTCGTCCTGGCGGAAGGCTCAAAGTCCCTTGGACCGAGACCCGCTCCCGGACCCCTACTGCTGGCCCGCCGTCCGACCGGCGCGCAATCGTCGCCCTTGTCACGGGGAACGGAAGGCAGAAGTTGGCGTGGCGGCGAGCGCGAGGGAATGCGGGGGCCTGGCCGAGGTGCCAATTCGTGTATTTACACAAGGGGGAACTTGATCAGGTCATCAGCATATACCCGACAGTCCGACATCATGGGGTTTACAGTGACTCCACACGCCCCTGAGTCACTATACCCGGCCACACGTCACCTCGCTTCGTCCCACCAAAGAAGCGCCTCACACACGCGCCACCATACCCGCCAGACAGAGACGACCATACCCACCAACCCGCACATGGTCGCAGATAATCTGGGCATCATCGCACCATACCAGGCCGCGACACACCGCACTTTACAGCGACGCGTTAATGAACAATAAACAAAGCCAGACGCCACTTTCCATGCGAACTGCTCTCCGCGACTAAACGACACCATTTATAAATACTATCAGGGCACAATGGGGCGCGACATTGATCTCCCACTACCCCTCCACCCCCACCCACCCCGCGCCTTTGAGCTTTCTTCAGTGATTAATGAATGAACAAGACCGGAACAATTAGGAAAATTCTAAAAAAAACTTTCATCGTCATTAATCACCACAACCATCCCATCACCATCACCACAACCATCCCGTCACCATCACCATTACCATCCCCACCATCACCACCCGTCTAATAAAAATGTAAAAAAAAGAAACTCCGCCAACAGAAAGGCGCTCTGTCGTCCCCGAGCGAGAGAGTACAGCAAACAACCTTCACCTACAGACATCACAGACATCCTAAAGGACGCCCAAAAGCGCCTCTCTCTCTCTCTCTCTCTCTCTCTCTCTCTCTCTCTCTCTCTCTCTCTCTCTCTCTCTCTCTCTCTCTCTCTCTCTCTCTCTCTCTCTCTCTCTCTCTCTCTCTCTCAATACATCACAGCCACTTACACACGTATTTGGGTAACACCCTCAGCAAATGCATAAATACGACAATTATTGAACAATTAAAAAAAGTATGTTATGTACCATGTATATCATATCATATAATACATGATATATAA
>NW_028234442.1:14086706-14089206 GCF_977035675.1 Penaeus japonicus
AGAGTGAGGATATGTAGTGAGAAACTAAGACCGCCAAGACCCTAGAAGCCAACACGAAGACCGAACAAGACCCTACCAAAGCCTGCAACCACACTCAAGCAAAACCAAAAAGACAAAATACAAACCCCGACCCCCTACCCTCCACCCTTCAAAAAAAAAAAAAAAAAAAAAAAATAGTACACCCTCCCTCGACCAGGCTAGCCCCCTGGGATGCGCCGCCACCCTCGTCGTAGCTACGGTGCCAACTATGCAGTGTCAAGTCCTTACCTTCCCTCCGCTTACCGTGGCACTATCACTCACCATAGGCCTATCAAGCGGGATGCCCCAACGTCACTACTTACCATTACCGACACACGCTGGCAGGCACTTCCCCCTACCCCCACCCCCCTTTCATCTCCACCCCTATCCCTCCCCCCTATCGTTTCTAGAAGCATAGGTCTATAGGCCTACCACTCAAAATACCTTTGTGCGGGTGTCATGGCGAGTTCTTCAGGCATTGGGGATGGTGACAAATGGCCCCAGAATTGGGCTCACTATCGTCAGAGGCGGTTTGTGTGGTTGTGGTTGTGGAGCAGGAGGCTGAGGAAGAGGAGGAAGGAGGAGGAGGAAGGAGGAGGAGGAAGGAGGAGGAGGAAGGAGGAGGAAGGAGGAGGAGGAGGAGGAGGAGGAAGAGGAGGAGGAAGGAGAAGGTAGAAGAGGAAGAGGAGAAAGGAGAAGTTAGAAGAGGAAGAGGAAGAAGGAAAAGGTAGAAGAGGAAGAGGAGGAAGAAGATAGAAGAGGAAGAGGAGAAATAATAGTAGTAGTAGAAAGAGGAGGAAGATGACGAGGAAAAAGACGAAGAGGACGGGGAAGAAGAGGACGGGGAAGAAGAGGAGAAGGGAGAAGAGGAGGAGGGAGAAGAGGAGGAAGAGGAGGAGGAAGCGAAAGAAAAGGAGGATGAAGAGGAGGAGGAGGTGATAATGATAGAGATGAAGGTGATAGAGATAGACGGTAGCAATAAATGACGATAGAGACAAACGATAATAATGACGAAGAAAGCAAGCAACAAATAACGGCCATGACAGCAACGAACGGTCATGATGATGCCAGAAACGAATAGTGGAGACGATATAGTAATTGTCACCATGGAAAATGTGCCGATAGCAATGATAATTATCAGACCTATCATCATAAGAAGACCAAACAGTAACAATAAAAAAAATAAAAAGAAAAAAAAGAGAAACTGACGGCAAGAACTTAATATACACGAGATGATGAAACGGAATGAAAGCAACACAACAAAAAAGAACACCAGGACTAAAGATAAAAATACGAGAGACCGCCAACATATGATGAACACCACAACATATGAGCAACAGCAGCCAGAACCTCAATAAAACAGTAGCCCTTTAAGAGGAGTAGCCTTGTATGGATGGCAACCCCGAGGCCGCGATCCCAGAATTAAAACTGCACACAATGCCACCGTGCCCTCCCCTCCCCTCCCCCTTCCCCTTCCCTTCCCACCCCCGCCCCTCCCTCCCTCCCTCCCTCCCCTCCCCTCTCCTTCCTTCCAAGACTCTCCTCCTACTCCCCATCTGCATTCCTCCTCCTCCCCTTACCCCAAATCCACTACCTACACCTCCCTCTCCTCTTACCTCTAGCCCCACCCCTACCCTTCCCCCTCCCCTCCACCTAGCAAGGCCTTCCTTCATCCACTCCCCTCCCTCTCCCTCCCCCTCCCCCTCCTCCTACAGGAGATGCCAGATAATGTAATAAAACCTCGAGAAAGCGCGTATTCACCCCTCCCTCCCTCCCTCCCCTTCCCCGAGTCTGGCACCCGCAAATCAACCCCCCCCCCCGAGACACAAGGGCCTGGGCCGAGGAGGAGGAGGACTCGACCTTGAAGGAGCATCTAAGGGATACAATACACGCACATTGCGATTCCTTTGCTCGTGCTACCCTTCAGCCTCACGTCTATCTATCTCGCTTCTTCGTTCGCCCGCTTCCTTTCTCCTTCTCCTCCTCTGTTTCTTTCTTTCTTCTCTTTCTCCTTCTCCTCCTCCTCTATTTTCTTTCTCGTTCTCCTTTTTTTTTACTCCCGTCTCTCGCTCTTTTTATCTTGCTCTCCATTTCGTTCTCTTTTCGTACGTTCCCTTCGACCGTTCCTTCTTCCTTCTTTCCTTCCTCCCTCCATTTCTTCCTTCTTTCCTTCCTCCCTCCATTTCTATTTCATTCTGATTCTCATTTTCGTTATCATTCTCGTTCTCTCCCTCTCATCCCCCAGGCCTCATCTTAAGCTTACAAGTGTTTGACTTTATATAAACAAGGAAGTGACTTACGGAGAATAATAACGTTTTTTTTTTCTTTTTCTTTTATTTGATGAGGGGAGAGGAGGAAGGGGAGGAAGGGGAGGGAGGGGAGAGGGAGGAGAGGGAGGAGAGGGAGGAGAGGGAGGGGAGGGAGGGAGAGGGAGAGAGAGAGAGAGAGAGAGAGAGAGAGAGAGAGAGAGAGAGAGAGAGAG
>NW_028234442.1:14091706-14096706 GCF_977035675.1 Penaeus japonicus
AATAGAATAGAATAGAAGGGAAGGGATGGGAAGGGAAGGAAAAGGAAGAAAGGAGAAAAAAAGGAGAGGAAAGGCACAACAAAGCATGGTAGAAGGTGAGAAGGGAGGCCTCATACCCATCCGAGCTTACCTAAAAGACACCTGTATGTTCTCCTCCTCGTGGAAAACAAAAAAACGATCATGACAACTCGGTGAATCACCACGTAAACAACAAGGCTATAGCGCTTCCTAGAGACATCCGGAACCTGGTTTATCTCGTCGTATTTTGGGGGAGAGTGGGGAAGGGAGGGGGGAAGGGAGGGGGGAAGAGAGGGAGGAAGAGAGGGAGAGAGGGAGTGTGGGAGTGAGGGAGTGAGGGAGTGAGGGAGGGAGAGAGAAAGAAGGGAAGAAAGGAACGGAGGAAGAGAGGAAGAGAGGAAGAGAAAAAGAGAAGGTAGGGTAAGGGAGGGGGAGAAGGGAGGTGAAAGGAGGGGAGAGGAAAGGAAAGGAAAGGAAAGGAAAGGAAAGGAAAGAACAATAGTTCGGATTAAAAGAGGGAAGAAAGATTTTTTTGCGACAGGTGGATGCGAGCGAGGCAACGAAACATCAAGATAAAACATTCAAAAGAAAAAAAAGAGGGAGCAAGCCTTGTTATTCAAGCATTCCACGCAAGCAAAAGAATCAAAACAAAGACACAAAAAGCCCATCATCAACCAAGGCTCGCGTGTGTGTCTGTGCGTGTGTGCGTGTATGTGCGTATTGCTGGAACACGTGTCAGAATCAAAGTAATTTATTTAGCGCATTCTCCCTCAACCGCCATCTTCCGACTCAATCCCCTCCCCCCTCCCCTCCCCTTCCCCCGTCTTGCCATCTCAACTCCCGTCCCTTGCACTCCACTTCCTCTTTCCTCCTCCTCTCCACCCTCACCCTTCCCCTTTCCTCCTGTTTTCTTCCTCGTTCATTCCTCCCCCATCCCTTCCTTCCTCTATCTACCTACTTGCTTGTTTACTTGCTTACTTCCTTCCTCCCCTCCCCCTTCCCTCAGGTCCCAAGAAGTACAAAAACCCTCCCCTCTATCACCCCCACCCCCTCCTCTTCCCTCCCATTTCCTACTTCTAAGACGCAGACAACAGGCAGGCAGGCGGGCAGGCATTCCTTCGTCGCCACAAATAACGTAGGTAAATAAACCCCTCCCCTCCCCTCCCCACCCCCTCCATTCCCCACCCCGTTTGGTAACAAAAGGTAAACAGTCCTGTCCCGTTTTCGGCAACACGTAAACAAATGTAAACAAATATCCCACATAACGTGCTGTGTCAACGACAAAAAAAAACACACATGCAAAAAAATGGGGAATAAATGTTTGGATTTCTTTTGTACGATGACGTCACCGGGGAGCGCTTTGTCAAATGTCTAAATCTAACTCTAAGACGTAGATCTTGAGAAGATAACAGGGACTGGAAGAGAGAGAGGGGGTGAGAGAGAGAGAGAGAGAGAGAGAGAGAGAGAGAGAGAGAGAGAGAGAGAGAGAGAGAGAGAGAGAGAGAGAGAGAGAGAGAGAGAGAGAGAGAGGGAGAGAGAGGGAGAGAGAAGAGAGAGGGAGAGAGAGAGGGGAGAGAGAGAGAGGGAGAGAGAGGGAGGGAGAGGGAGGGAGAGAGAGGGAGAGAGAACGAGGGAGAGGGAGGGAGAGGGAGGGAGAGGGAGAGGGAGAAAAGGAGAAAGTGAAAAGGAGAAAGAGAAAAGGAGAAAGAGAAAAGGAGAAAGAGAAAAGGAGAAAGAGAGAAAGAGAAAAGGAGAAAGAGAGAAAGAGAGAAAGAGAAAAGGAGAAAGAGAAAAGGAGAAAGAGAGAAAGAGAAAAGGAGAAAGAGAGAAAGAGAAAAGGAGAAAGAGAGAAAGAGAAAAGGAGAAAGAGAGAAAGAGAAAAGGAGAAAGAGAAAAGGAGAAAGAGAGAAAGAGAAAAGGAGAAAGAGAGAAAGAGAAAAGGAGAAAGAGAGAAAGAGAAAAGGAGAAAGAGAAAAGGAGAAAGAGAAAAGGAGAGAAAGAGAAAGAAAGAAAAAAAGAGAAAAAGAGAAAGAGAGAAAAGGAGAAGACGACACCCGAGCATATAAGATGGACGTAACCCGTATGATCTACCCACCCTAAACCCACCCCAGCCCACCCAACCTTCTCGTCCAGCCTTGGCCTCGCCCACTCAACCGTCTTCCAACTTATCCGTCTTAATAAAAAAGAAAAATGAAAAGAAAAAATCCAAAGAAAAAAGAAAATAGGCTGGGTAGGGAAGGTTGGGGTAGGGAGATGGGGTGGGTGGGTGGGTGGAAGGAGATGGGGGTGGGTGGAGGGGAAGAGGGTGGAAGGGGGGGTACCGGGGGTAGGGGATGAGGAGTGTGGATGACGAGGGATATTCTTTGGGAATATAGGCCTATGGTCGAAGCCTAGAACGTGTTGCGCAGTTCTGACTACCGAAAGGTGGTCCAAGGAGGGGGGGAGGGGGGAAGGGGGAAGGGGGAAAGGGAGGGGGACGGGGTAATAGGTATGAGAAAAGAAGACAAACGGATGGGAGAAAGAGAAACAGGTGGTAAACAATCTGGGAGTGGGAGAGAGAGAGAGGGAGAGAGGAGAGAGAGAGGGAGAGAGGAGAGAGAGAGGGAAAGAGGAGAGAGAGAGGGAAAGCGGGAAAGCGGGAAAGAGGAGGGAGGGAGGGAGGGAGGGAGGGAGGGAGGGAGGGAGGGAGGGAGGGAGGGAGGGAGGGAGAGACAGATAGATAGATAGATAGAGAGAGAGAGAGAGAGAGAGAGAGAGAGAGAGAGAGAGAGAGAGAGAGAGAGAGAGAGAGAGAGAGAGAGAGAGAGAGAGAGAGAGAGAGAGAGAGAGAGAATTTCTCAACCTCACCTTCACCCAAAGCCAAGCCTATGCACCCCAGAAAGAGGACTTTCACTGCACTAATTCAGGATGCACAAAGATAGACATCTCTTAATCATTTAATGAGTCGAGAAAAAAAAGTGAAAAATATTAACGTTACCCTTGACCAAGCCTGAGTTGCTCCTCCTCTCCCTCTCACTCTCGCGCTTCCTTTCCTTTCTTCACATTCCTTTCCTTTCTTCTCTTCCCTTCCTTTCTCTTTTGTTTTCATTTTCGTTTTCTTCTCTGTCCCTTCTTCCCCCACCTCCTCCCATCCCATCCCCTACCCTTTGCTTCTCTACAACTTTTTTCCCCTTCCTTTCTTCATCCCGGTCCCCAATTCCATCCCCATCTCCCCACTCCACCCCAAAATGACTCCCTCCCCCTCCTTCCCCATCACACCCAAAGATACCACACGCTAGACTGCATGACGTCACCTCCCCCACCTTCCCCTCCCCTCCCCTCCCCACCACCATCCGTATCTGCAGACCAAGATCACAGATAAGGTAATTGTTTCCAATGAGTAAGATCGCCGCAGAAAAGGCAACTTTCTTCAGCTCCGATCTGGGGGCGGGGCTGGGCACCGTATGGGGAGGCACTCATGGGGGAGGGGGTGGGGTGCTAAACACGTTCATGCATGTACACACACTAAATACTTACACACACATGTGGAGAGAGAGAGAGAGAGAGAGAGAGAGAGAGAGAGAGAGAGAGAGAGAGAGAGAGAGAGAGAGAGAGAGAGAGAGAGAGAGAGAGAGAGAGAGAGAGAGAGCATGTGTGTGTATACGTGAGAGTGAGTGAGTGAGTGAGTGAGTGAGTGTAAACTGTATGTATCCGTGCCGATATGTACATATGTATGTGTTATGTATATATACATATCTGTCTATACAAACATCTACATATACAAATGCATTCATTTAATTATCCAAATATATATATTACATTTCATATCATGTATACTGCATCATATCGTATCATATATACATACTAAGTACATACAATATAGATATCCACATACAAATATACATTCATAAACATCCCCATACACGTTAGATGCACAGGGAGGGAGCACAACGAGGACAGAAAGGAGAGAGCAGAGAGAGCAGAGGAGAGAGGAGGAGGAGAGGAGAGAGGAGAGAGGAAGAGGAGGAGGAGAGGAGAGAGGAGGAGGAGAGGAGAGAGGAGGAGGAGAGGAGAGAGGAGGAGGAGAGGAGAGAGGAGGAGGAGAGGAGAGAGGAGGAGGAGAGGAGAGAGGAGAGAGGAGAGAGGAGGAGGAGAGGAGAGAGGAGGAGGAGAGGAGAGAGGAGGAGGAGAGGAGAGAGGAGAGAGGAGAGAGGAGAGAGGAGAGAGGAGAGAGGAGAGAGGAGAGAGGAGAGAGGAGAGAGGAGAGAGGAGAGAGGAGAGAGGAGAGAGGAGAGGAGAGAGAGGCGGCGGCCAGCGGCAGCGAGACACGACCGGTGCCTCTGGTTGACGAGAAGCAGAGTGGCGAGGGTCGGCCTAGATCAACGATATATACCTCCTAGCCTTTGTTAGGGGCACTCATCATTAAAAAGAAGGGCCCCTTTTCTACCACTCCTCCCTCCGTGTATCTGGGTGTCTGCGTCTTCTGTCTGTGCCTGTCTGTCTCTCCGTACTCCGCGTCTGTAGGCCTCTTTCTGTCGGTGCCTGTTTCTATCTATTTGCCTGTTTGGGTGTCGGTCTGTATGCCTGGTTATCTACCTGTTCGTCTGCCTGTTTGTCTGTCTGTCAGTGTGTGACGAAGCACAAACACAAGAAACAGGAGTGACACTGCCCCCTTCCCCCACCCCACAAACACACAAACACACACTGGAGTTTCTCAGCAAGCCCCGCCCACTGGCTGCGTCCGATTTCCTAGAAACTGTTGCGCCGTTTCTTTGGGGAAAATGGGAGGTTTCCACCATCTTCTGGGTTCCAATGTCGCTATAAATTTTTCTCTATATATATTTCGATGAGTGTGCGTGCGTTAGAGAGAGAGAAAGTGCAGGAAAACACAGGCAAATACAACGACAGACATGGCGAGACAGACACGCAAACATACACTATATATACAAAAAAAAAAAAAAAAATATATATATATATATACACAAAAAAAAATACATATATAT
>NW_028234442.1:14124206-14129206 GCF_977035675.1 Penaeus japonicus
AGACCTCTACAAGAACAGTTTTAAAAGGACATGTACAACAAAGACACAACACTCCAAACGTACTCAAAAACAATCATAACAAAGACACAAATCACCGTCTTTGCTCTACCAACCTCGACAAGCCGTATAACAAATAAATAAGACAAAGACAACAAAAACAGTGCACTCCTTCCACTCCCACACTAGATAAAATGACAAAGAAAAACTTTAACAGTACACTTGCAAACAAAGACACAAGATTCTAACCTCACCTCCAAACAAATAAAAAAGGACAAATAAAACAAAAGAACAAGCCTAACTAATGCAATACCCACCTCCCACCACTGGAAGTCATAATGAAATAAACAAAATCAAATGTCAATGGGGAAGAAATAACAAAGACTACAAATACTTCATCATACGGACCTCAGCACAACGGAATAAATCCAGAAACACACAGAAAAGCCGTATGCAACACACATAAAAGAGGCTCCATGCATAGCCTCCGCAAGCCTAGATGGATAAAATGCATTAAATAAAGAGGTCAAGTATAACAAAACAAGTGGCTTCTTTCCAATACATACATCAATCAAACTTCATTTGTTAGACATCCATTATTTCTGAGGTCTATTAGCCTTTCTAATAAAAACCTCTGCAAGGCATGACAAATTAACCGCCCACAAAAAAGGAGTCACTAGAACAATGACAGTAAAACAAAGACAGAGGACTTTTCATCCACTTGAGAAAGAACTGGGATAAAAAGTGGGTGTTTGAAAAATGCAAGACATTAGACTTTTAATCAGTAATCATGTCTATTAACCTGAACAAACCCCTACAAGCCACGACAGATCCTCTGCCCACAAACAGCTAAAAGGACCGAGCACAAAGACAAGGGAATCCCCTCCCACTACAACCCACCCTTACAGGACTTCCCTTTCTGGACGGGGCGTACCCGCCTTATACGAACCTCTACAGGCCATGATGGACTCGACGAAGAGCTCAACGAAGCCTGCCACATCCTGGCCGCTGCTGTAGACGGCCTGGTCGCTCTCGAACACCACCACGAACCTATTAATCCCCATTCAAAAGGAACTACCACGCTGGGGGAAGGACGCATACAAGGGCTGGCAGCACCACTGTGTCTCGCGGCCTCTCTTTCTGTCTCTCTGGGTGCTCGTCTCGGGTGCGAAGGCTTGAGGGGGAAATGGGAGAGACAGAGATGGTGAGAGCCTAGAGGAGGGCCTTTCGTACCCCGTTTTGGCTGGGAGATCGTGTTTATATATATTTTTTATGAGGTGGATATTCGAATATCGTCTTGTTGAGAGACAGAGAGAGATTGGAAGAAAGAAAGAAAGAGAGGACGCGGTGATAGTATTTCTGGTCTCTTTTGTCCCCCTCCCTTTTTGTCCTTTTTAAAAACGAGAGTGTTTGAGAGGGTGCGGCTTCCCTGGGTCCTGTGTCTCTTTCTCTCACTCGCCCCAGCACTGGCGGAGGTGTTGCGCGGAGGGAGGCCGGAGTGTTGTACGCGAGGCGAGTTTGCGTGCAGGGCGGGGGAGGATAAAGAATCAAAGAATAGATGGGATACAACTGTGGACAAGGGATGGTAAGGATTGGTGCGGGTTGTAATGGGTAAATGAACAACTGATAATAGGCGAATGAATAAGATGCGGGTAAATTATCAGATGATAAATCTAAGGGAAAGGACCAGACAATGGGAAATTGCGTGCATGGTGGGGAAGGATAAAGAATGAATCGGGTACAGCTTTAGATAAATGATAGTAAGGATTGTTGATGGTAATAATAGGAATATAAACACGATAGGGTTAAATTATAAGGAAATTAAACTAACAAGAAAGAATACAAAGGGGGATTACATGCAGGGTAGGGGAAGGATGAAGAATTAAAGGATTAAAACTGTGGATATTTGATGATAAAGTTTGGCGTTGGTAATAATAGGGAAATGAGCAAGACAGGGTTAAGTTACATCGAAATAACACATCCAGTGAACGAGGGGCAGACACTAGGTGATTGTTGTAAAGCTGGGGACGATTACATACAGTAGTTATTGTAGTGAAGCTGTGGTAAGACCGGTAATACTGATAATAAAGGACATATGGGTGTGTTAACTGACACTAATGGATAGATAGATATAAAACAAAAGCCAAGGGAAAAGCGAACCGCCCAGATAATAAGAGGTAGTAAAAGGTACATACAGAAGGTGCAGGTTGTTTACGAGAAAAAAAATAAACCCAGTGAAAAAGCAGGTTGCGGGAGGCCGTATAAGGTGTGGAAGATCACTTATAAACGAAGTGAAGGGTGAGTACAGGGCAATAGGAGATAAATGAGTAATAATGGATGAATTTAGAACATGGCGGGACAGGTAGAGGGAGATTATGTGCAAGATGAGGACATTAAGGTGTGTAAGTTAATAAACATGTAATTGATTTATAAAGATGATAATAATGAAGAAGTAAATACCGTGAAGGAAAATGCTGGACAGAACAGAAAGTGGGAGGGGAAGCTGCGATTAATTGATGATGGTTAAAAAACTCTCGATTATTAATAAATAAGATATAATTTTATATCTATAGATAAATACATATATTAAGGAAATGCAGGCCAAGAGCCGGACTAAGGCCAGTTGACGCCCAAAATACAGATGTGTCAGTGCCTCTACAGTCTTTCATGTCAAATGCATTGACACACACTAAAGAGCTATAGTGGACAGGGTGTCGTTATATGAATCGCAAATAACGCAAATGCACATGGTGTTTGCCCCAATTAAGATGAGATGCTCACAGCTATGGTAACGATACTCAGCTGGAGGTTTATGTAAGACACCGTCGGGGCAGCGGGGGCTATTTTCACATGCCCTTGGGTGGGGCACACGTCAAGGAGGAGCCCACACCCGGTCCCTGACCCCCAATAGCAGGCGCAGCGAGTCTATATAATAGTTTCAGGGTCGTTTTGAAGCCACTTGGAATAGAAGGTTGTACTGCACAAAAGGCATTATTAACCACTTAATCCCATTGTTTAATACGATATTGCAATGATATAGCCTGATTTTAGTCTTATGCATGACGGGCCCTTTAATAATTCCAATAAAACCTAGTGTACCAGTTTCAGTAGTTCTTTCGAACAGTGGTAGTTTGTTATGGTGTTGCATATAACTCATCCTTATAAATGTCGCGTCTTATGTTGATAGCTGATAGGTAGGGTTAGGAATAATGCCAAAGCAAAGTATCATCTTCCACATCATTCTTGAGAAAAAAAATATTTTTTTCCTCCTCTTTTAAACACATGAATTGAGACATTTAGAGCATTGAGTTTTGGAGGATAATGGTGGGAAAAAAATTATTGTGTTTAGCTCATTTGGAAAGCCCCTGGAAAAGATCGAGAGGCATCAGTTCCCCCTCCAATGACGCCTTCGGGGAAACACGAGAGACTAGGTTATTTTAGCTTATCAGAGACAATGTGATGAAACAGAGAACACAGAAAAGAGTTAAGCGAACTGAAGCTTTCACACACACACACACACACACACACACACACAGAGTCACACACACACAGAGTCACACACACACACATACACACACACACACACACACACACACATATATATATATATATATATATATATATATATATATATATATATATATATATACAGTGTATATAAATCTGAGTCTATGTTAAGAAAGGTGGCCAGTCACAGACAATTGGAATAAAGTCAGGATTTGGCGGCAACACTGACTGTGATTGTTCCTGGCTCTCCAGACAGCAAAGACCTGCCCAACCCGTCCAAGGCGGTTTCGGATGTTAACGCGGTCAAAGCTCTGATCACTCGAAGGCATTTGTGGAGATAAGGCCCTTTTTCGAAGGGATATTTTCGAAATTAATTAAGAGCTGTGAAGGATTTATGGCGCCATCTTAATGCGGCCAAATTTCCGCCGAACGTTATAGTTATTATCGTAACCTGGAGTTCGGATTCAACTGGAGTGTGGCACGTTGCCTGCCGAAAGGAGTTTGGCTATGGGGACTGTCCTTAACGGGGTGAAGGGGTACGAGGTATTTGGGTTGGGATCTTATCATCGTGCAGTTATTGAAAACAGCTTATTGTTTTTTTTGTTTTTTTTTTTTTTTTTTTTTTTTTTTTTTTTTTTTTGTATAAGGGTTCTAGCCGGTTTCAAAATTGAATGTATCGTTGGAAAGGTCTTGAAAATGCGCAGAGAACTACGCCATCATTTTTATTCGTTCTCTTTGTATGAATATCTACATTCGTATATATATATATTTCGATATTCATTTAGAGACTAAAAAATAAGAAAAGCTGTCAAAATTCACTTAGCATTTCATTATGTAGAAACAAGTGGTCACCCCCCCCCCCCACCCCCCGTTGTCTGGTACCTGTATTGGTCTCGAAAGAATATCTGTAAATCCGAATTGTTAAAAATCTTTATATTTGTCTGACATTAGTACCATCCGACCTGCATGAAAACAACCGGTCCCGAAACGACCCCCTATCGTTTACCTTTAATTGTCGACCGTAAAATACGCGGGAACTTTGGGTGTCGTAGGAAAGAAGATTGAATAGGTGAGTGACAATTAGTGAGAACTGTAAAGGTGTGGTTAACTAACAATAATGAATAATTGTAATAATTGATGAATAAAGAATGTAACGGAAACAATTATAAGAAGCATGAGGGAGAATGTGCATAGTGTAGTGGGATGATTAAGAAATTGAGCAATAGCTTATGAGAAATGAGAGTGGATAAAGATGTAGATAAATGGAGGATATAAGAAATAATAGGAAACACTTTGGTAGGGAGGGTAGAGGAGTTGAAGTGGTAATGAGTAAGAGTGATAGAATGAATTATCATATCATTTTGGAGATGTTGCTAACCATGCAATATAATATAGTACGTGGGATAACTGTCCAAACTCAGTTCTTTATCAATTCTTATTTTCATATTCATCTCTTAGTTCTAACGTTAGCACCAATCTAATTATCATTATTGTCA
>NW_028234442.1:14144206-14151706 GCF_977035675.1 Penaeus japonicus
TTATGCTTTTACATTTGGTATTTTTTTGTCATCATGGTCTTATGAATGTGAATTGTACTAATGGAAGTTTGGTAAATTTCTGATCATCGTATTGTAGTAAAATAGAATTCTTTTCTGAAAAAAAAGAATATCTGAAAGAATACTATTAATTCTACAACACACTTTGCTGGGGCTTAAAATCTAAATAACTCTTGAAAAGACAAATTTATTTTACTTTAAGACTTTAAGTAGAGTATATAACAAAGTTTCCTGAACAGTTAAATCAGTGGGAATTATGTCCCAATATATTTATATGTCAAGGACAGATTAATGATACAAATCCCGTTTAAGTACATACACAAAGGAGACTTTTAGTACCCTTTCCCTGACCAATGAACCTTCCACAGGCAGGAGAGAGAGCTGACCGCAGCGCTGAGGCTCCAACAGGACGAGGACTACCAGGAGAGTCTCCGCGCTGACCAGGAGAAGGAAAGAAAGCGGCAGCAAGAGAGGGAGGAGATCGAGCGGAAGGAGATGGAAGAGAGGGAGAGAGAGGAGGAGCAGAAGAGAGAGAAGGACAATATTAGAAGACTGAAGATTGAGAGTGTGGACAAGATACCTCAGGTATGTTTCTCAAGCATACTTTTTTCCTTGTTTGCTTGTATTTAGTGATTTTGTGTCTTAGTCTTTATTTTTCAGGCTTTTTATTTTGACCATTTATCAGCTGGTCATGTTACTAATTATTTAATGTATTGCCTCTAGGAGTGCATTTATTCATACACTGTCCATGTGTGCTTAGTCAGTATGTCAATTGATCACCTATTCACCCCATTTCTTGAATTTTCATGATTTTTTTTATATAGCTGTAATAACAAGGATACTAGTAATAGAAATGAAATAATTTTTCCTGAAAATTCAAGGAATGGGATAAACAGATGAGGTAAGATAGGTGTAATGGTTGTCTCTTTTGTGGCCAAGCACTTGTGGAGCCATTTTGTATGTAAAAATGATTAATGAATTAAATCCATAGTGGACATTGCATGTACCTGGTAGCGGATTAAGAAAAAGAAAAAGGTTGTTCTTAAGGAGTCTCACACCCTAGTTAATCTGTACCAATAATCCACAAGAAGCTTGAAAATAATAATTATCTTTTTAAGTCTTATGATGGAGATTTTGACTTTTAGATTTAAAAAATGATACTAATTTTTTCTGTGGATTGAGTAGATAGAAGTGAATTTTTTGTGCATTTCTGTATCAGATCATATGGTGGCACATCCCTCAGTGAATAAGAACCATTTTATGATAATGATCCTCAACTTCAGATTGCTGTCTATATTCTTTTAATCTTTATTCTTTCATGATAACAGTCTGTTATTATTAAGGGGAAAGAAGGTTCATATCCAGTCACTTTTATCAAATCATTTAACTCCTACAACTCATGAACATCATCTGCATCATAGCAATGCAGAGCAGCATCGTATTGGGAGAGATCTCGCACTTAGTCACTGCACGCGCTTGTTATCTGATAACAACTCAAATGCATTATCTATCCAAAATTCCACCATGTTATCCACAAACTCCAAAATTCAACCAGGTCATCCACAACTTGCCCAAAACTCACCCACATCATCCACAATTCAACCACATGATCCAAAACCTGTCCCAAAAATCAACCACATCAACCACTTCAACCACAACTCACCAACCATTCCCTTTATCTCCAGGAGCCGGAGGAAGGGGCCGAGGGCACGGTGCACATCGTGGTGAAGCTCCCTCACGGGGCGAGGCTAGAGAGACGCTTCCTCAAGACGGACAGTCTGGAGGCCCTCTACTACTACATCTTCTGCCATCCTGACTCCCCGGACAGGTATGGACTCGTGCAGAGAGAAGGACAGAGTCTGGGAGGGGTTTTACTTCATGGTTGTTGTTATTCTTCTTTCTTGTTGTTATTGTTCCTCTTCTATATTGTTGTTGTAGGTCTTCTTTGTTGTTATTGTTCTTCTTGTTCTTGTTCTTTTTTCTTCTTGTTCTAATTTCTTCTTCGTTCTTCTCTCTTCTTTCCTCTTCCTTTTTTCTTCTTTCTTTATCATCATCTTCTTCTTCTTCTTAACCCATTGCCGACGGGGGATAGATTTGCTTACACAGGCTCCAGGATGAGTTTTATTTCTGATCGAGGCAGCTTCTGCAACATAATTTGATTTTTCCCACTCCCTTTTAGTCACTCATTGTAGAGCTAGAGACATTTTTGTGTTTTGTTTTTTTTGTGTGTTTTACTATTTTTAGAAATTTATATCTGTCATATCACAGGCTCCATCAATTCTGCAGTTGACTAAAATTGTAGTTCAGGGTCCATATCAATTCATTTTTTTTCTTTACACTCAATGTGATAGAAGTATTACTGTTTTAGGGGGACAAAAAAACAACTTTATTTTTTCGTATTTCTGTGCTGTCATGAACAAACACGAAACTTATAACCATCCAAAATGAAGAGGTTGGGAAGAGGAAGGAAACTTGTGCTTTTGACAGCGAGTGCCACAATAAAAGGCATCCATACTGGCACAGGGTCACATTGTATGCATTGGGCATGGTGTGAGTCACCTTCCTCCTCTCGTTCTGCCTGCACATCTTTCATCTGCGGTACTTTAGAGCAAGAGGTCGGGAACTTGCGATGTGCCATCACTCTACAGAGATAGTGCTTGCTAGAGACCGTAGATGGGTGCCATTCAAGGCTCTCTCTCCTGCTGGTGCTAGAAGAAAGTGGTGCCATCTAGGTTTTGTAAGTGAGTTGAAAACCATTTTGCTTATTATTACGGCAGTTATAATAATTATGACTGCAATTGTCAACATCACTCACTCATTACTTATAGTACGATAAAATAACATAGTGATCCAGAATCCCCGAACGCCATGACGCCCATTGTCAGGCAAGAGGTCCTGCGTCATGTATGACAAAAAAACACGTCATCCGTCGTTAACGGGTTAATCTTCTTTCTTTATCTTCTTCTTCTTCTTTTTCTCTCTTCTCCTTTCTTCTTTCTTTATCTTCATCATCTTCTTCATCCTCTTCTTTCTTTCTTTCTTTCTTTCTTTCTTTATCTTTTTTCTTCTTTCTTCTTCCTTCTTTCTTCTTCCTTCTTTCTTCTTCCTTCTTTCTTCTTCCTTCTTCTTTCTTCTTCCTTCTTTTTTCTTCTTTCTTCTTTCTTCTTTCTTCTTCCTTCTTCCTTTTCTTCTTCTTCTTCTTCTTCTTCTTCTTCTTCTTCTTTTCTTCCTCTTCTTCTTCTTCTTTTTCTTCTTTTTCTTCTTTTTCTTCTTTTTCTTCTTTTTCTTTTTCTTCTTTTTCTTCTTTTTCTTTTCTTTTTCTTCTTTTTCTTTTCTTTTTCTTCTTTTTCTTTTCTTTTTCTTTTTCTTCTTCTTCTTCTTCTTCTTCTTCTTCTTCTTCTTCTTCTTCTTCTTCTTCTTCTTCTTCTTCTTCTTCTTCTTCTTCTTCTTCTTCTTCTTCTTCTTCTTCTTCTTCTTCTTCTTCTTCTTCAAATTTCTGATTTCTGATTTCTGCAATTTTTAACACAATTAAAAATGTTTGTTTTACAATAGCAGTATGAAGAATATGATTATCTGTATAATTAATTTGTAAACTTCTGGTAGTATACATTGGTAGTATACACAATAAAATAACAATGATCCAAAATCCTGGAGGGTCATATATGTCATGACGCCCATAGTCAGGCCAGAGCTCCTTTTGTCATGTATGTCATGACACCTGTTAACCGATACTGCTGGCAGCCGGCCACAGACGGTGATTATGTAATATGCGTAGCGCCGGGTGCCAGCATGCGGCGTTAACCCTCTCTGGATAGGTGGTACACTACTCTACCGCTCATTCAAAAGCCTGGTGGCCGGGTGGCACCATATGGTGCCAGTCATTTAATTGATTTAGGCCTAAGCGTTTGAAAGCCCCGGCATTGTGACATGCAAGGCTGGAATGCCCCCGTTGTGAGTGGGTTAATCGTATAATTGATTTAAGCCTATGCGTTCGAGAGCCCCGGCATTGCAGCCATGCAAAGACGGAACAGCGCCGGCGGGAATGGGTTAAGATGGTTAAGAGGATATCTTTCTTTAATTATTCTTTAATTATGTGAAATTTCATTGGCATTTATTGTTATACAAAATTTAGGTTTAGTATTTTCTTGAGTGATGATCAGAAATGCATCCCTAGTAAATTTTGACAGAGGTTTTTACCAGGTCTTAAAGGAATAAAGATTTACTCTTGAACTTTATTTTGTTTGGTGTAATTCCCAGTGAAACAAGTTCATCTGAGTACTTGTCCTTCATGAGAATAGTCAGATGGGAGAATTGCTAATGATGCAGTCCAGCCCTTAGTTCTTTGATTCTCCTCTGTATATAGCATTGCTCAGTGTGCTGATCTCAGTGGCTAGCTTGAAGTGTGGTGTACAAATATTTTCTGTAGAACTTCTTACGACTGGCAGTGGGCTTGAGGAATCAACCAATCAAAGGTGCCCATATTCTTTCCTACACAGGCACATGAGGTGTTAACAGGAAAGATGCCTTTGGTCTTACATTTCAGTTTTTAGGCTTCATTTTTTTCTTCATATATTTGCTTTTCTCTTTTTTTCTCTTTCCATCATAACTACCAGTTTGACCATTCTATGTAATGGTTTTATATACCTTTTTATGTTTAGGAGTCCTTCACCAATGGTTTAACTCCGTTTTTTGCTTATTCTCAGGAATTATCTTTTCAGTTTCCTTTGAAGTCATTCAGAGGATTTTACTTACCCTTTTGCTCCAGCACAAGTCATTTACCAGTGTTCTTTATCACCTTTTTACTGCATCAGAAGCCATTCTTCAATCACACTAATGTTTTACTTCCTCTAAGATACACTGATGATTTTACTAACCTCTTTGCTCTCTCAATGACCAACTTCATTCACCTCTGTGATCTCTCCCACAGGTTCCAGGTGACCACCAACTTCCCCAGACAGGTGGTGCCATGTGAACCTTCAGAGGCCAACCCCAATCCTCCCACCTTTGAGGAGTTCCGACTACCCCCGAGGAGCATGCTCTTTGTGTCGGACTTGGATGCCTAAGGAGACTGTGGTGACGGCTGTGCAATTTGGAGAGGGCGGGGAGCTGAAAGAAAGAGCGGATTTGAATTTTTTTTTTTTTTTTTGGGTATGGAGGCACGTTGTTAGGAAGGATTACTGGATTTAGTGAATAGATGGATATTGACCAAATAATTATGCTTTCTGTGAATGATTTCGGTTTGCTGTGGTGACGTGTGTGACTTATGCTTGTTGAACCCCCCTCTCCTCCTACCCCTGCCATCTTCCCCCATCTCCTCCCCCCCCACCCCTCCCATGATAATGGCGCAGGCAGGATGGATGGTGGACTCTGGGGGGCCAGTGCCATGCAACGATACAACGGCAAGCACAAGAGCTGCCATCGTACAGGGGATTCTTGGTCATCATTGCCTTAATTCTGTGTCTGTACATGGAAGTGATACATACATTGGCAGTGATTAAGTAGGTTTAATTCCAAATCAAAAAATAAAAATAAAAAAAGGAAAAAGAAAAGAAAGAAAGAAAAAATGAAAAGAAAAATCAGTTTCTGAGACAGAAGGAAATACTCATACAGATATTCCCCAATGTCTGAATTTTGTTGTTAGCATTAATAAGAACCAGTTTTTAGTGATAGTATGGATAGATGTTTGTTTTTTTGGGGGTTGCAAAGTGTGTACTTTGTGTCTGGTTAGAGGATGTACATAAATTTTGTAACTATATAATACTGTTTACACATAGTAGAGGCTTAACCACAGAAATGTAACTAAAGATGCTAATTAGGGCATTTGTTTAATGACTACGAGGAAGAGGAAAGCCACTAACCAAGCCAAGATTTTATATTTGACAATTGGACAATTGTATCCTAGTGCTGGATATGAGAGACAGAGGGAGAGGGAAAGGGAGATAAACGTATACAAACAGACACATGTACACACACACTCGTATTCACTTTCATTTACTAGTTAACATTCTTACTCTCCTCTCTTTTTCTTCTTTCTTTACTCCCTCCCCCTCTCTCATCTTCCCTCCCTCCCTCCCTCCCTCCCTCCCTCCCTCCCTCCCTTCCTCCCTCCCTCCCTCCCTCCCTCAATCTAGCCCTCAATCCCGGACTCCCTCTGCTTCTGACACGGACATACACAGGAAGATATCATAGACTCAAAAAGAAGTAGAGATTAAGAGATTAAGCACTGCTAATACCTTCAGTAGAGGTTATCTGAATTTGTGGCTAAGAGGAACCTCGTGCTGAAACTATCTTTGATCTGTTGTCTGAGTGTGTGTTTGTATGTGCACTTGAGGTCTGGATTCTGTTTCTTAACTCAGTCGGTGTCTTCTTTTTATAAGTATATTTATTATTATTGACATGTCGTATTTGTATTTGCACATTGCTGTTGGGGATTTTTTGTTGTTGTTATGTGTGTCTCTATAGCTTAAGAAGTTTATTTGGAAATGAAGTCAGTGCTATGTATTGTGAAAAAGATAAACAGTAACTGATCAAGATGTTTTTGGACTTGAAATGGATGATGGTGCTGTATTGGAGTTAATTTCTTGTATATGGAAGAAAATGTAAAAGAAGAGAAAGAACTGAGATGATAAATGAGAAGAACAAAGCAAAATATAAAGATTGTTTATTTTTTCTCATATATAATTGATTATGTTTCTTGAGCTAACTCATCAATTAGCCATTGCCTTTGAATAAAACGGACAATAATGACAACAGGAACTTATAGGCAGAGAGGAACTCGACAAGATTGCTGTTTGCTGCTTGGAATAAAGCATGAACTGTCACATGAAAAGCGACATGTCTCGCTGGTTGGACCAACACCCTATGTTTGAATCCTATCCACTACCCCCATCCTTCCTTCCCCCTTCCCCATCTATGGTCTGGTTTAGCATTAAGAAAATCAATACACTATTGCGTCCAAAGGAGTTGCTTCTCGCTTGAAGGACGGGCCACTGGCTTGGCTCGTGCCCCCTGGCTGGCTCCCCTCCTTAACACCCCCTCCCCCACCTCCCCCTAGGTCCCCTCGTTTTCACCTTAATATGTATGTACGTATGATTTGTTGTGCTCATCTGAGATCTAGTTCGGTTTCATTGAGAGATGCAGGCAAGGGCCTTTTGGTCTGGAATTGATTATTGCTTTCTTTTTACCTATCCTTGCTGAATTGCAAGATTCCCAGGGAATTGTTTATTTTCTTTTCTCTTTTTTGTCATTGTTGTTCTTTTTTTTCATCTATTCATCTGTTTAAAGTAGTCACAGTATTGATTTGGTGTGTACAAATCCCAGTGTGCCATGTCTGTCTCTCTGTTTAGTCGTATCCATGTCAGCTGCTTGACTCTCTCCTTGAGATGTGTTTTTGATGAAGTATATCTCTGGCCAATGAAGCACACACATTCATGCTGTTCTTGCACACACACACGCACAAGCACACACATAAGCACACCGACA
>NW_028234442.1:14156706-14159206 GCF_977035675.1 Penaeus japonicus
TGATGGAGTCTCTTGTTTATTCGCTGAATTTATTTTGGGGAAGGAAGCATTTCTGTTTACTTAGAAAGAACTGTTTCTCACTGATGTTTCTTTACTTTCACTTTTGATAGACACGGTTAGCTATTATCCGGTTTCCCATTTTAAATAGCAAAAAAACAACTTTCATAGACTAACAGAAGGATTTTGTTTTCCATTTGTTAGTCACAGTTGTATTGATATTATTTGAAGCACTTTTATTTCATGTGCCAAAGTGCCAAATTGTATTTTTCCATCTTTAGTTTTCTTGAATAACAACCACAGCTGAATGCGTAGTTATGCCACTGTCTCAACCCTAAGCCTATTTTTGCTTTGCTTGTGTGCAATTATTGCTACTGTTTTAATTAATACCTTCTCGACATTCCTATGACTTTCGAGAAAAAAGTATGCGCAATTATATCTATCTTTGATGTTCATTTTGCATACCTGGGATACCAGGTGTACTAACAAACACCTCTTAAATGACCTACATTTAGCCACAAATATCATAAACGTTTTTAATTCTGGAAGCAGCCTTGGATAGACTATGCTCAACATAAGGAACTACTCAAGGCACCACAGAGTTCCGATACCATAGCTATAGCCACTAAAGTTTGAAGACTTCCAGATTCACAGAAAGGGTGAATTTTAAAGCAAAGTTTATTGTATTTTATTTGATCGTCCAACCATTTAGATCTAGACTGTTTATGTCCCAGTTATCTGGCATTTGAGATGCATTTGAAGGGCACCTTTGGAAGGTCCTTAGAGAGCACCACTGGCTGTACCCTGTCTGCAAGTCCATTCTGACGAGGAATCTACAGCTGCACAAGGACGATTTGAAGGACTTCTTATGTTGAGGGTTAGGCAGCGATATCTCGCCACCATCCTCGTCAGATATATTGTTGACTACTGCTCAGGTGCTGGTCCTGAGCTCGGATCAATGGGGAGGGTAAGCTGTAGAAAGGACATCTGCTTGTAAAAAGTCTTGTCATGGATCATGAGGCATTTTAAGGCAGGGAATTACAAAGTTTCCGTACCGACGACTTTCCTCACTGGGAATAAAGCCAGAGGAAACTCCAAGAATGATTTAAGCCACACAATCTTCGACGTCCTATCTGTTTATTATAATTAAACTATTTCGGTCTGGAGACCCATGGTAACGCATTTCATAGCCTAGTTTCTGCTCTGTTAGGGTAAATCTCTGAATCCGGTGCCTTGCTTTGAGAGTTCCTGTCCAAGGGTTCAGGCGAACATGGTGAAGAGCTTCCTTGATTTCAGTTCAGCTCCTGAGGTATTGCAAAAAGCACAAATGATGTGCTTTACCGAGGCAGGAGTAAGTCAATAGTTACTGGTTGCTGTACCACTGAAGTACCCTCTGGTCAGAGATAGGATGGAATAATGGCCCCAGCATCAGCCCTGGATTAGAACAGCATAAACATGTGCGTACGGGAAACCACAGACTACCGTTACCATAGGTGGAGCAACTGAACCTTAAAGAATTTCTGATTCATGAAAAGGGCCAAACGGCGTATACAATAAAAAAAAAAAAAAAGTTATTTGTGCCAGGGGGTATTAGAGGAGGACTTCAGAACTTCAGAATTCAGACCTGGAGGTAGATATCACAAGCAATCTCGTTTCTCAATCATTCTGTTTTATTTGCTTTCTGACATTATATCAACACAACAGAGCGTTTTGTCATTCGCCAAAGAGCTTTCTAATCTTAGAAAGTAACGCTCTTTTCCGAACGGATTGAAGTGGACACCGGTAGTCAACAGAAAGACTGCATTTTATCTAGTAAAATCCTGGCACTTAGAGCAGTCTAAACAAAGCCGTTGAATAGCCCTCATTTCTACGGTTTTTTCAGTTGTTAATAGTCACTCTAACCCCGGGTCGATTTTCTTAAAAAAAAAAGACAAAAGTTGCATCTTAGTCTAAAACAGCGATTCGCTCTCTGAGTGTTTCCGTTATTATTGTTTCTGGTATATAAAATTCTAATACTGATTCATGTTATTGATATATCAGCATTAATACTTGTTTTATGTTGTAATCATCATAAATAATGCTATTATGATCATCATTAATTTTGATGTTATCATTACTATTTTTTTTTATTATCATTATTACCATTGCTATGTAATGATAATGATTATGAATAGGATAATGTTAAAGATTTTTACATTAATGGTTGTGCTGATAATGATAATAATTATGTAAGTTTCGGGTTGTTATTAGCATCAGTTATCGTTGACAATATCTTATGATGATCATTAATTTTATCATTATCATGATAAAATGTTACTACTGCTACTGCTACCACTTTTACGGCCCTAAATGCTGTTAAATGATCATCATCAATATGTATCGTTATTATCATTGTCATTATCATCGTTCTTATCATCATCGCCACCATTATCGTGATTATCATCATTATTATTGTTAAGTAAAATCGATATAATTATTATCATAATTTATGTTATCATCACCT
>NW_028234442.1:14176706-14179206 GCF_977035675.1 Penaeus japonicus
CCCCCTACCCCCCACCCCTCAATAGACAGACAGTGTACTAACACCTCCCCCCCCTCTTCTGTATTCAAGCAGGTTCGATACACAGGCTACAGGGATCGACCCATGGAGGAGAGAAGGCAGAGGTTTCAAGCTGGAGTCAGAGAAGGACACACGGAAGTGGTGAGTGGATGGAAAGGTCTTCTGTTTTGAGTGTGTGGGTGTGTGTGGGTGGGTGTGTGGGTGGGTGGGTGAGTGTTTGCGTGTGTGTTGGAAGGTTTGTGTGTACGTGTGTGTCTGTGTGTGTGTTTGTGTGTGTGTGTGTGTGTGTGTGTGAGGATGCAGAGTGTGTGTGTGTGTCTTTTTTCTGTGTGTGAATGGGCGTGTACATGTATGTTTCAGTCTGGCAGTGTTAGTGCATTATCAGCTGTGCGGAAGTTGTTGTTATAGCGTTACAAAATGGCGGAAGTGCGAATAGGTGGTAACAGAAGCACCTGCTGTGTACTTGTACGTGAGAGAGAGAGAGAGAGAGAGAGAGAGAGAGAGAGAGAGAGAGAGAGAGAGAGAGAGAGAGAGAGAGAGAGAGAGAGAGAGAGAGAGAGAGAGAGAGAGAGAGAGAGAATTAGAAGTAGGAGGAAGTTCAAGAGTTGCAACAACAGCTGTCGTCTGTGTTCTTGTTCTTCTTCTTCTGGGTCATTGTTATTCCTGTTTTCCCGCTTCTTCTTGTTCTTCACATTATCATTATTATTATTATCATATATCGCCATCTTCTTCGTCTCAGATCTTTTCTGTTTTTTAGCTGTTCCTTTACGTGTTCTCCTTCCTGTCATTCCACCTGTCCTGCCTCCTTCCTTCCTTTCCCTTCCCTCCCCTCCTCACCCCTCCTCTCCTCTCCTCTCCCATTCCCCATTCCTTCTCTCCCTCTCCTCCTTCTCCCTCTTCTTGTTCCTTCCTCTGCTCCTCCTCCTCCCCTTCCCTTCTTTCCCCTTCCCTCCCTTCTCTTACTCCTCTTCCTCCTCTACGTCCCCCCCCCCCAATAGAATATCCTACCCGCGCTCCGCTCAAAAAAGAGACTACAGGTATAAAACGATTTCCTGTTTGCATAATACAAGCGCCAATTTGACCATTATCCTTTAAATGAACAAGTGCACGAACAGACCTTGGCTATTCCCTGATTGCATAATGGAATATCATTTTTTCCCAACGATGGCGAACTGTTTCCTTGATTATACGGTGGCGAAAGTGATGGCGGGAAGTTGGCATACGAGAACGCGGAATCTTGAATCCATTCTATCCTGGTGAAAAGTCGGGGAAGGAAGGTGCACGAGAACGCGGAATCTTGCATCCATTATAGCGTTCTTGGTAAAGGAAAATGTATGAGAACGCGGAATCTTGAATCCATTATAGCGTTCTTGGTAAAGGAAAATGTATGAGAACGCGGAATCTTGAATCCATTATAGCCCTTCTTGGTAAAGGAAAATGTACGAGAACGCGGAATCTTGAATCCATTTTAGCTTTCTTGGTAAAAGTCAGTATACGAGAACGCCGAATCATGAATCCATTTTAGCTTTCTTGGTAAAAAGTGGAGGGAAATCCAGGCTATTTTAGAGAGGAAAAGGCGTGTTCGGAGTGTATATGTTTGTGGTGTGTAGCAGGGTGTGTATGGATGTGTATGTCTTTATCTGTAAGAATGTATTTTGTGTTCGCCTCTTCGTTTGTCTGTATAGGCGCATGTAAATCGTTTATGTGTGTTTGCTTGTTTGTTTGTTTGTTGGTATATATCTATTTCCCCACGTTTGTAATACTCTGTGTGCGTATGTATGTGGTTATGTGTGTGTGTGTGTGTGTAAAGAAATACAGTTTCTGTTTTTCTTTTGTTTTAATCAGCTGTATGGCTTTGTTGACTCTTTATAGAATATATAAATAGTACTAGGAAAAAAAAATATTAATGATGACAGTGATGACAATTTTGGAATAATGATTCTTCGTTATTATTGTTAGAGGAAGAATTATACAAAATTTATCATTTTCCATTGCAATGCGCAATAGGAACCTAAGCACCACTGAATTACAAACAAGAAAAACAACAACAATCAGATGCAAACCAACCAACCAAAGAAAAACAACAACAACAACAACAATACCATGCAAGTCAAACCACAAACGTTTGCCCCTACCCCCCCCCCCCTACCCCATAAAGTCGCACCCCGTCTCACCGAAACCCCTTAAACACAGTCAAGGTTGCGAGGCGAATTGTGCAACAAGAATAATTCCATGGCAGACTCGTGGTGTTGGCGCGACATGGCTGCGTGTGGTAGGAGTGGTTGTGTGTGGTAGCAGTGGTGTACAGGTTCCTGGGATTAGTGGGGTGCACCGCCATCTTTTTGCGGCAGCGGTGGTATACCGACGATGGCTCAGGTTTCCAGGATTAGCTGCTGGCTTGGCTTGGCTCACTCCGCCATGGCTTACTCTGGCTCCGTGGCTCTCCGGTTGCCGCCCGCCCCGTGGCGTGGGCGGCTTTGGA
>NW_028234442.1:14186706-14191706 GCF_977035675.1 Penaeus japonicus
AGAGGTGGTGAAGAAGAAGAAGGAAAACGCGAAGGAAAGGAATAAGGAGAAAGAAAAAGAGGAAAGTAAAACAGAAAAAAAGAGAGAAGAATGAAGTAGGTAAGGAGGAGGAGGAAGAAAGGGAGGAGAGGGGGGGCGGGGAAGGGGGGGAGGAGTTGTCAGGGCAATTTTTCAAATGGTTTTAAGACTTTATTTAGGGCCTTTGCGGTCAAGGGACAGGGGCAAGTGGGAGGGGAAGGGGAGGGACAGGAGGAGGGGTGGGGAGGGGGGAAGAAAGGAATAAGTCACCGTAAGTCAGGCGGAACTGATGACGTAACCATGGACATACACCCAAATACACACGCACACGCTAACATACACACACACACACACACACACGATACTGACATACAGACACGAAATACCACAAACAGGCAATAAGGGCTTTATACTCACAGCCAGACACGAAGTAAACATACAGACATCAGCCAGGCACTCAAAGCCAGACACAGTGAAACATAATATACAGACAGACATGAAAGAGTCATACAGACACACATACAGACATCCGGTCAAATATGATAAAAAAAAAAAACATAAACAGTCAGACACGAAAAATACAAACAGACAGTTCCGATAAAACATAAACATGAACACAGGCAGATAAAAACAAAAACAAAACATAGACAGTAAAAAAACAACCCCAGACACATACAGGCACATAAACTTGATTATACATAAAACACAGACAGGCAACAAAACATAAACAGAACCAAAACAAGAAAAACAAATAAAAACAAAGACACCTACACACAACTAAAACACACACACACACAACCCAACTAAAAAGAGACACACACACACACACACACACACACACACACACACACACACACACACACACACACACACACACACACACACACACACACACACACACACACACACACACAGACATCCCGTCAGCCACGGAAAGAGCGCGGCGGAGGGCGAGAGCCGGAGCAGGCAGCGGTCGGCCGGTTCTCTCCGCCCGCCGCCGCCGTCACCGCCGCCGCTAGGTTAAGACGCAACCGGATTTTCGAGCCGAGTTTATGGCTTTATTGTCGGGATCGCTCTGGGATTTTTTTTCTTCTTCTATTCATTGCTATTACTTTTTTTTTTAATTTTTCAATTTAGTTTTTTCCTTTTCTTTTATTTTTTTTATTATTTTTTTTTCATTTGTTCTTTTCTATTTCTTTTTCTTTTTGTTGAAATATACATTTTCGGCATTTTTTATTCAGATTTTCTTTCCCACACTCAGTTATCTATTTTTTTTGCCTTTTCTTCATATATATATATATATATATATATATATATATATATATATATGTATGTATGTATATATATACATATATATCTCTTTTGTGCCTTTCTTTTTCTTAATTTTCTTTTTTTTTATTCTTTTTTTCTCCCCTTTTACAACGGCGAGAAAACCTGTAACTTGTTAATGACTGGTTTGGTCAGCCATAGCCGCTGTAAGGGGGGGGGGTATGAGAGGGTATGGGGGGAGAGTTGAGAAAGAGGAGGGCGGGGGAGGGGGGGTAAGGGAGGGAGTGGTTTTGAGGTTGGGAGGCTGGGGGGTGGGGGGTTTATTGCTTTATTGTCACTGCGGTTGTGCCCTGCTCGCCACACACACACACGCACATGCGAACACGACCACACACACACACACACACACACACACACACACACACACACACACACACACACATCTTGATTTAACGTTCATCATTAAATTAATCCATGACAACAATCAAATCAGGGTCATTGTATCACCTCCACCCCCTCAACCTTCCCCCCTCCCCTCCCCCTCCCTCTTCCCACCCCTACCCCAGCTCTCACCGCCTCCTCTTTTCAACCCTTTCCCTCGCCTCCAACCTCACTTTTCACACCCTCGATCTCATCTTACGACAAGCCACGCCCATTCCGCCCTCATCGCATACCTACCATCTCATCTCGTCATCTCACCCCCACACCCTCATTATCTCACCCCTCCCCCACCCCCCTCATCATATCACACCGCCTCATCTCACCTCAACTCCACACCACATCTTCTCATCCCACACACCCAACACTCCACCCCCATACCCCCACCCCCTCTCCCCCTCCCACATCCCACACTCCACCCCCACACCCCACACTCCACCCCCCCTCCACACACCCCACACTCCACCCCCATACCCCCATACCCCCCATATACCATATCTCCTCATCACTAATCTCTCAACTTTTCTCTCCCCCCCCTCCTCCTCCTCCACCTACAGGTCCACCTCCGATCTCCCTTCATCATGAACGGCGTCTGCGTCAGGTGGAGAGGCTACGTGGACCTCGAGCGTCTCGATGGCGTCGGATGCCTCGAGTTCGACGAAGAATCTGCTGCTGTGAGTGGGCGCTTTTGGATTTTTTTTTTTTTTTTTTTTTTTTTTGAGGGGGGGTGTAGGGGGGGGAGGGGTGTGTGTGTGAGTGTGTAGGTAGGGGGTGTAGGGTGTGTATGTGTGTGTGTGTGTGTGTGGATGGGGGTGGGGGTGTGGGTGTGGGGGGTGTGATTGTGGGGGATGGGTGTATGGGTATGTGGATGGGGATGTGTGTGTGTAGATGTGTGTGTACGTTTGTGTGTGTGTGCGTGTAGATATGTATCTTAAAAATGTACTCGCTGTATCATTCCGTATCTTGTTTACCTTCTTACTGTATTTCCCTATATCTCATTAATCTTGTTAACGTAACTTTCTGTACCTAACTTACCTCGTAAACGTACCACTCTGTACCATGCTTACCTAGTTAACGTACCACACAAATCTCACTTATCTTGTATACCGTGCTATCTTCCCTATCTAATTAATCTCATTTATCGTGTTTAGCGTATCATACCGTATCTAACCGCCCCCTCCCCCCTCCCCCTCCCCTCCCCCTCTGTCTACAGGAAGAGGATCGGATCCTTCGAGAAGAGATCGAAAAGTACAAAGCTCGTCTGCGGGAATTCGAAGAGAAGCAACGCGCCTTCAGAGTCCCGACAACAAGCCACGCCCACTCCGCCCACACCCACCCTCACGCCCACGCGCACCCCCACGCCCACACCGAGCAGGCCAACATTCAAGTGCGCTAGCAGGTGAATTTTTTTTATTTTATTTTGATCTTTTATTTATCTGTTTTTTTGTTTTGTTTTGTTTTGTTTTGTTTTGTTATCTCAAATTTATTGATTTATTATTATTATTTTTTTCTTGGGGGGATGTTTTTGGTTTTCTTGTTTTTTTTACGTTTGGTTGCTTTTTTGGTTGTGTTTGGTTCTCTCTCTATTTCTCTTATTTATTTTTTTCTTTCTGTTTCTCTGTTTCCCTCCTCTTTCCATTCTCTCTCTCTCTGTCTCTCTCTCTCTCTCTCTCTCTCTCTCTCTCTCTCTCTCTCTCTCTCTCTCTCTCTCTCTCTCTCTCTCTCTCTCTCTCTCTCTCTTTCTCCCTCCCTCTCTCTCTCTCTCTTTTCTCTCTCCTTTTCTCTATTTTTCTCCCTCTCTCTCTCTCCCTCCCTCCCTCCCCCCCTCTCCCCCCCCCCTCTTTCTCTCTCTCTATCTATCTATCTATCTATCTATCTTTCGCTCGCTCGTTCCCTCAAAGTTTTGTTTTGTGGAATATTTTATCATTAGAATAACCCTTATTTATTATAATTTGATATGGTTTAGATAATTGAAAGAAATGATAATATGCCATACACTGCCCCCCCCCCTTCCTGAAAAAATGTAAAATGTCATAAACTCAGTCAGTAAAATAAAGTCAACATTAATTAACGTTTTTCTTTCTTTCTCTCTTTCTCTCTTCCAGATTCTCAACCTTCTGCATCGCAAAAGTTGATTTCGAGACAACTGAAAGAAAGGTCGATGTCAGAGGAAATTTACCAGACATACATACATACCAGTGTTTTCAGTGATGTCTGCGTGTATATATTTATAATTTGCGTGTGTCAGTGCGTGTATGCTTTCTCAACATTTTTTTATTTTTATTTTTTATTTTTTATTTATTCATTTTTTTTGGCATGTGTGTTTACGTGCTTGGCCTCTCCCTTGTTTTGTGCATGACGACAGACGAAGAAGAAAGTATTGACCAATCACCGGGGTCGATACACGGTGTAGCTCCGCCCACCTTGTCTCTGAATGGATGCTAAGGACGATGACGTCATGGAAATTCCAGCCAATCAGGAAGAACAGATCTCCTCTACAAGAGCCAGTTCGAAGTCTGAATGCAAGATAACTGTGAAAATAGTGACGAAATTACTATTGTGAATGTGATAGCGTGAATTAAGAGTGACGATATTATTTCCTTGTACAGTACATGCGCACGTGTTTTTCACAATGATGTACAACGGCGAGGTATATCGAGTGAAATACCGATATACCTTCACCTTTTATTTCCAAACACGTTGAAGACTCGATCTATACACAGGTGTTAGAAGCTCATCTAACAAGAGTCCTGAACATTAGTCTAACACAGGCCATAGCGAGCGGTCCTACTAAGACTAAAATACATGCTGGTCTAACACAGGCTGTGGTTAAACATGTAATATAGGCCCATTTTAGCTGAACCCGCCTGAACCAATTGTATGTGTGTATGTGTGTGTGTGTGTGTGTGTGTGTGTGTGTGTGTGTGTGTGTGTGTGTGTGTGTGTGTGTGTGTGTGTGTGTGTGTGTGTGTGTGTGTGTGTGACCATGCTTAACCCAGCAAATGTACTGTCCTTGCTAACGTAAAATGTACTAACCCATATTGTACACACGCGTCACGGTACTTCCAGCCGTGACTAACCTAACCTTTTATTTCTCATAAATAATGACTCTTTTTTTAATTGATGGCAGCAACAGTTTCTCTCTGGAATTTGAAGAAAAAAGTGTTTCGTTTTTTAATCGTAGTTTAGCTCGTGATTCTGTGGGCCAAATCTTGATTATATAGTGAATACCAAAGATTTATTAATATTTATTGCTATAGATGTTCGGATGAGCT
>NW_028234442.1:14225230-14232730 GCF_977035675.1 Penaeus japonicus
TCATGCACTGACATTCACATACAGTCATGCATAAATATACTACTTCAACTTTTGTCTTTTCCTGTCATCTAAGCATCCTTTCTTGACTGGCCCTTCAAGCATTATTAATATCAATAATTGGCCATATCAATCCTCTATCAAAACTTATATTCTCTTTATACTGTGAAACTTTAACATTGACTCAGGAAATATGTTTTTTAAAAAGGTAATTTCTGCTTTAAGATTATAAAAAGGTCTTACATTTTTTTCTCTCTTCTATGAAAATAGAAACAAAAAAACTTTCCTGAAGCACATGAAGCTGAAACATTGCAATAATATCTATATGAAATTTTACTAAAAGAAAAAGAAAATGAGGATGATAATAAAAAATAGCAGTAATGGTATAAAACTGCAGAGCAACTACCTTATACTAAAAAAATAATCAGTTGCACATCTACTGGTCAATGCACAGTAAAGGTCAGCAAAACACATGCATACAAACATACTTCCACACACATACACACACATGAACATACACATGCAAAAGCATTTGCACACAATTACACACACACAATTACACAATTACACAATTACACAATTACACAATTACACACACACACACACACACACACACACACACACACACACACACACACACACACACACACACACACACACACACACACACACACACACACACACACACACACACACACACACACACACACACACACACACACCTCTCTCTCTCTCTCTCTCTCTCTCTCTCTCTCTCTCTCTCTCTCTCTCTCTCTCTCTCTCTCTCTCTCTCTCTCTCTCTCTCTCTCTCTCTCTCACGCGCGCGCGCGCGCGCGCTCACTGTCCACGCACATTTACATACTCACATAAAAAGATAAATTTAGATAAGTTACGAGTTATTACTTGTAACCGCACATAAAGAGAAAGTACAGGCATACAATTAAAAAATGCCTATTGTGGGACAAAAGTACTGGATCGGTTAGGAGAGGTTAAGCAGTATTCATTATATGGCACTAAATTCAATACAATGGATTAGTCTATGCACTAGCGTTAATATAATACCATGTTACTACTGTCTTTGGGATTTGTCAGTATTATAGCATACTATCTCTGCTATAATGAGTAACTTTTCGAATGAATGATAATCTTTCTACAGTATCAGTAGAGAAATATAAAGTTACCTTTAAAAAAGTAAATATATCAACAAATATTTCTCCTAGGCCATAAACAATAATAAATTTTATAACTGTGAATAACTTGAAATTTTGTTCTGCAATCCTAATCATCATCATCATCTAATTCCTGATTCCGTCACACTAACTCTTTCACTTTGTAAAATTTAGCTGAATATCCATTTACTAGTATTCCTGTTATTGCCTTTCCAAACCATTAGGCATATATCACTGTCATTTCTATTTCTCTGTTGTTATCCATGTTCTTTTTTCCTTGTTTATTTCAATTGTATTGGCTTTTCCTTTTTGTTTTTTGCTTTGTTTTTCATTTATTGTATATATTTCATCAACCATTTTTATATTTCCATTTCATCTCATTTACACATGCAAAACAATTCCTTTGAACCAACTGTTACCAAGCCCCAAGCCCAATCCGACACTTCCAGCTGGGAAAGAAAGCCAAAGAGGACTTGCACACCTTGGCACAGAGACCACCACTTGCATGCGTGTGTGCTCACACGCACGTACGTACACACACACACGTACACACACACACACACACACACACACACACACACACACACACACACACACACACACACACACACACACACACACACACACAAAAACAAAAAAAACAAAAAAAAACAGACTGGTTGGGAGGGAGGCTTAGTTGAATGTCACATACTAAGGAGGAACACAAACCTGAAGAAGGAGGCGGGCCTGTTAGTGCGACGTTCAGCCACTGTCGAAGGTGAGGAGGAGGAGGAGGAGGAGGAAGTGGTGGAGGAGGACACATTGGAGGAGGTGGTGGAGGAGGAGGAGGAGGAAGAGGAAGATGAGTCTACCACACCAGTCCCCTGTGAGAGAAAACCAAGCTACCGTACACCACTAGCCACACAGGGTCTCACGCACGCCTACACCGCCGCCTCCAGTCGCAACTTTGGTGATGGCGGTGAGCTCATACGATTATTTTCCTTTTTTTCCTCTTTTATCCTCTTCTTTTTCTTTCTTTTTTAACAATGTAGATTATAGATGAATCATTCTAATGTACGTAAACTTTAATGAGTGGGGGAAAAAAAAGCAGTGAAATATGTCCGTAACAACCTTTGCCCTTGAAAATGCAAATGCCAGCTGCTGTTCATCTCATCAAAAAAGTGTTCATTTAAAGAGAATAATTTCCTTAAATCACAAGAGCCTGTTCTAGAAAGAAATAAATCCGTATGTATGGAGTATTTTTTTACCATTTTAGGAACGCCACATCCTGTCTTGCATTCGGAGAGAGCAAAGGTTTTCGGTGAGGCTCGTTAGAACAATCAATCAAGAAAAATCAGCTAAAAACACACTGCAGCAATGGGGCAAAACCTACTTCACTCCGAGTAACTGTCATTCAATTTAAAGTCAGCAATTCAATATCTTGCATAGAAAAGGTCTTAGAAACCTTGCAATTATGAAATCCAAGTTATGAATTCTTTTAAACAAATAATTCAAAGGTTTATCTTCTACCCCATAACTGCTTTATCAATATGTATGGCTTCATACAGGTAGCATTAAAGTATATGAATAAATTTACTTTAAAACAAAAATTTAGCTGTAAAATACATAAACTCAGACCTTACTTTTAATGGCACCTGTTTTTTTTTCATTCAAAATCAATTATTAATTATTCAAGCCCTAATATTAATCATGATTTCTATTTCTAATAAAAATATCTGTAGTGATATAAAAATATCTCTATAAAAAAATAATATCTATATTATGATGCACTTCATCATCTATAACATCGCTAATCAAGTAAATAAATATTTCTTATCAAATAAAGTCTAAAACTAATAATTCACTATATTCTTTCCACCAATGTTAGGAAAAAAAAAGAAAAGAAAAGAAA
This sequence comes from Penaeus japonicus, assembly GCF_977035675.1. Classification (NCBI taxonomy): domain Eukaryota; kingdom Metazoa; phylum Arthropoda; class Malacostraca; order Decapoda; family Penaeidae; genus Penaeus; species Penaeus japonicus. Next base: position 14,228,288 of record NW_028234442.1, read on the forward strand.
ATCATGCTTATACTCCAGATCACTATTCTATGATAAGAAGAGGAAGCAAAGGTGTGTCCATACTGCCTATGCTTAGAACTGCAAGAAAACTTTCCATTTCTTTCTTAATGCACTATAGAAGTGTCACAAAGAAGGAAAACTTGCGCTAGGGAGATTGCTTACTTAAAAACTGTCTGCTGCACCAACAGCTGGGGTCATTTAGCAGCATAGGGAAAAAGAAATAGCACTGTCGTTCCAGCACGGCAAACGGCCACACCTAAGCTAACTGCAGCTAGCCAAACCACCATATTTCTTTATATCTATCTTTTTTATTCTAAAGGAGAGGGATATATTCCGTCATCTTACTACTAAGTGTGTTCCCAGCCTAACCAACGTATATTTTCTTTCTTTGCAAAGTCAAATAGTCTAAAGTGTTCTGTATGTTTGTATAAGTGGGTGTGTCTGATCTGTGTCAGTGTTATAAGACACGTATTTAAATGTTCAAGTTATGCATGTGTGAATACAATTGCATATTCTAGAATGAGACATTTAGGACACAGAGAATTGAACTGTTGGTGAGACCGGCAACACCTTAATATAAGCTGCGGTCTAGCATTCACACGTGTCCGCCCGTCAAGACCCGAAATAACCCAGTTTTTCCTCACGGCACCCATGGTATCAGGTCTAGGCCTTCCTCAATCATTGTCCTTTGAGGCTGTAAATTAAAACTAAATTCTTGACTTACTGTCTGACACTGTGACTCCATAGTCAATTTCTCTCTGACCAAAGAGACTGAAAATTAGCATAACTTATTCCTTATTCATCTGATCAACAATTTACGATTGAATTTACTTGATATAACAACTTCCTGATTAATTTCCCTTTGACAAATTAGATTAAGAATTACCATAACTTGTACTAAGAAATAAAATACAAAAGGATCTACATATCATTCTAACGGCTTCTGCAATCTGTCAAGTCGTGAAATTACTGTCGAAGCTTAAAGCATGTTGCTAGTCAATCCCACTGTCCCCTGCACGCAAGAGAGAGCACTCACTTCCTGCCCCCATAACAAAAGCTTTGGGAACACATCTACTAACTATCACTCTGAGCTCCGGTGCCTTCCTGTACCGCTAGCGTGACCGTGATGTCTTGCACTGCTACTTTAAACATCCAGCAAAGAGTGAAAGGTGCAACTCCAAGATGTAAAAAAAGTGAAGCCCAAGTCCTTGTAACAACCCTGAGAACACCTTTTTCCAGCAGCGCCTGTGGGAGAAGGGGGAGAGGGTAGGAGGCCTGTTTGGCTAGTTAGGGGCTTTTGCGTTCATCAAAATGCCTCTCGTGGGGTGAGGCTTTAGTGCTGCTGGCCCAGGTGGTTTCAGGGAAGTTTTCAAGGTTACTGGCTAAGAATAAGACTTCTCAGGGTCTGGACGGGCGCGGCACTTACGTGTGTGGTGACTACTCGAGTATATTGAGCCAGCGGCCCAAGATGGACGCCCCCCGACTGCGTACCTTGTGCTGGCCACCCGCCCCATTACTGCTCTTCCCGTTGCCATTCACGCTTCCCTGTGGTGCCTTGAGAGAGTCTCTGCGACCCACAGCTACTCGCCCACTGGCAGCCACACTGCTGGTGCTGCGTCCAAGGGGGCTGGCTCGTGCTCCTTCCTGCAGGGTGCTTCTGCTTGCTGCTGTCCTCGCATTAATACTTGGAGCAGGCGAAGACCGGGGAGTAGCTGTGGGGGTGGAGCGCCCTGAGGCCAGCCCTGGCCTAGTACGAGGTCCAGCTCCTCTTCCTACAGACTCCCGCCCTCCAGTGACCTCCGAGCCTGAGGACTCCCTGTGGCTGCTAACAGAGTGTGTGGTGTGGTGGGAGCTCCAGGAGCCAGTGGAGGAGGACGTCCGCACTTCCCGGCTGCGTCGTGGTGGCTTCTCCACTGCTGGGGGAGCCTTGCGACCTCCAAACTCTGGCACTGAACCACCTACAGTGTTGTTGTTGGTCTCTGCATGTCGTGCATCCTCCTGGTGGACCACTACATCATACTTGATGTTTGGCCCGGGGTGAACGGTGTGCGTGGCAGCTTCCACACTGTCTGCATCGCCACTATCCGTCATGGTGGCCACAGTGTGCAGCAATGGGTGGGCACCCACGCTCGCATCCTTGTGGCCAGTCACAGTCCTCTCACGCTCCTCCAGCTGGGGAGGCAACAATTGTATGAATTATCAGAGAAATTATGAAGAACCACAAGTTGAGTTAGATCAGATCAGGTATGATTATGGTATTACCTGAAATCAACTGGAGTATCATATAATTCTTTGATTTTTCTCCTATATTACATTAAAAATGCAATATATATATATATATATATATATATATATATATATATATATATATATATATATATATATATATATATATATATATATATATATATATATATATAGACATATAAATGTTTAGACAAACTGTCATAAAGTATAAAAAAAAGAGAGAAAAGTACATATCAATCAATACAAATACAAATATATATTCAAATACGAATACAAGATAATCATTGTAACTTTCATGAACAATCATAATCTTTATACAAAGTTAAATTATCAGAAGTCAATTTTCTCATTCACAATAAGCACAAAATACAAATCTGTAGAGTGTATTAAGAAGAAAAAGTAGAGAAAAATTAATTAAATGAGATCTATTCATTCATTATTTACTTTATAAATCAATAAAACAAACAAGTAGATGAACACTCATTAGTCAAAAAATAAAAAAGGACATACTATCAATGTACATGCATGATCTATCACATGCCCAGTGATAACAGGAAACAAACAATATATCAAATATCATACAGCTTACTTTATTGCCCAAGTGGAGGGGAATAAAACTAAGCAAGAGATATGATTAGGTATTGCATCCCCTTGTCCATCCCCAGTTCCCTTTGTGTGTTATTTGGTTTAAGGGAGATAAAATATATATATATATATACATATATGAACACAAAAATCTCTCCATGTCATTACTCTGAAGAAAAAAATTCTGAACCCAAAGCCTAAAACTACCTATTAGTTTTTTAACCCTTCTAGGACAGGCATATTTCATGGGCTAGGATCCTACAGCATATTTTATTTTGTTGAAATTGAAAGCTACTAATTTCTTTAGCTGTGTAACTAGGGTATCACACCAAATGCTAATCATTACTAGTGTTTTATAATATTGTGTAAAGATGCATATATCATACTGTAAGTTTAAAAAATAGTAGAAACCCAAAACATCTTATGATGCCCATCAGGAGATGCACATCTTAAATTGCAATCTGTCTTGAAAGGGTTAAGCCAACCTGGATCTTCCTTTTCATCACTCTGAAAATGTATTTCAAACCCAAGCCTAAAACTACCAATAAGTCTCTTATGCCAACCTGCGTCTTCAGCCCAAGATTTTCCTGACGCAGGTTAGTGATGGTGGTATGATTCTGACGCTGCTCTGACTCCCACTCAGCTGTCTTGCTCACCCACTCCTCACTCGCAGTCTCGATCTGTTTCTTCAGCACCTGTAAGATATGTATTAGCCACTTAAGAATTGGAATTCATATTTGCTTTGAATTTTTTTTGGTTCAGCTAGTATGGAAGAAAAAAAAGAGAAAAGCTCAGTGTCTGTGTGCATGGTATCAGTTGTGAAGTAAGAGGATTTCCTAAGTGGGCTAGCATTAAATTTCACTGGTTTGATGGCAATGGTAAACACCAGCCCACAGATCTCATACATCTTCCAGTCCAGTTTAATGTGCGGCAGCATGTTGGTTTGATTTATGGAAAAACATTATGACTTTACTATGGCAGTTGCATTAAATGCACAGTTTTCTTTCCCACCAGTTTTATGCTTTCACATATAGATGAACACATTTCTACATACCTCAGTCTCCATAACAGTGGTGAGGAGCTGGCGCTGGAGTTCCAGCACGTCCTTTTCACGAAGGATGGCCGAAATCCTCTGCTTGTTGGGCTGGACTTTGATCTTCACCCCTTTGAGGAGGCTCACAGGCATGCTTAGTCCTCCGTCCGCACGTCCAGCTCTCCTCTCCCGCTCAATCACAACACGGTCACTCCCCTTTTTCACTTCTGTGCTCGAGGGAACAGTGACTGCTGCTGCAGTGGATGTCTCCTTGGTGGAAGTGGCATCCTTGTTGGTGCCAAGTTGAAGCTGGTCCTTACTGCTGCTTCCTTCCCTGTGTGATGAAGTGCTGGCATCCCTTCCGCCTTCTTTGCCCGAGCTGTGGCGCTGTGAGCGGTCCTTGATGGGAACCTTGAGGACGCGAGGAAGCACCACGTCCCTCTCGCTGTTGATCCTTACACTGGATGCACTACGATACATTCGCCCACTTCTCCCTCCTCCCCCCATTACTGCTTGTGCATCATCTGGGATTTCCCCCGCAACACTTACAGTGACAGAGGGTGGGTATCGGCGAGACT
>NW_028234442.1:14240230-14242730 GCF_977035675.1 Penaeus japonicus
TTGTCATATTTTTCATCTTATTTTTTTCATATGTTTAAATCTCCCTCTCCCTCTCTATCTCTATCCCTCTCCCTCTCCCTATTCTCTTCCTCCGCATTTCCACTTTTCATTCTTGCTTTATGTTGTTCCTCCTCTTTTCGGTTTCCATTTTCTCTCTTCTCGTTTTAATTCCCTCTTTTTCCCCACTTCCCCCTCCTTCCCCTCTCAACACCCCCCAAGTCTCTCCCCTTTTTAATTCATCCCCCTCCCTTCTCCCTTCACGCACTTTCTTATCAAATATTACCCTCTACCCACCCCTTCCCTTCACTCCCCTTTCTTCCATACCTTCCACTCCCTCTCCAATCCTTCCCCTTTTTAATTCACCTTCCCCTCTCTTTCCCTTTCTCCCTCCACTCTTCCCTCCCTCCCTCCCTCCCTCCCTCCATGAAACATGCCTCTACATCGACTCAAACACGCAGCTACACACACACAACCACACAAAGGTCGGTCACGCACGCAACACAAGCAAAAGATGAAGAGGGGTAAGGGAAGGGGAAGGGGAAGGGGAAGGGGAAGGGGAAGGGGAAGGGGAAGGGGAAGGGGAAGGGGAAGGGGAAGGGGAAGGGGAAGGGGAGAGTGGAGGAGGAAGGGGAAAGGGGGATTATATGCTGCTAGCTGACAGGCTTTGAGCCCTCTCCCAGAGCCTGCTTGCCTGGATGTCATGCATGCACGCACGCATCATGCAGTGTGGAAGACAGAAAGGAAGGGAGGAATGGTGGAAGGTGGGAAGGGAGGGAGAGAGAGAGGAAAGAAGGAAGAAAGGAAGGGATATGGGAGGGAGGGGGAGGGAGGGAGGGAGGGAGGGAGAGAGAGAGAGAGGGGGGGAGAGGGGGAGGGAGGGAGGGAGGGAGGGAGGGGGGGAGGGAGGGAGGGAGGGAGAGAGAGGGGGGGAGGGGGGAGGGAGGAAGGGAGGGAAGGAGGGAGGGGGGGAGAGAGAGGGAGGGAGGGAGGGAGAGGAAGAGATAGAGGGAGGAAGGGAGGGAGGGAGGAAGGGAGGGAGGGAGGAAGGGAGAGGGAAGGAGCGAGAGAGAGAGAGAGAGAGAGAGAGAGAGAGAGAGAGAGAGAGAGGAGAGGAGGGGAGAGAGAGAGGAGAGAGAGAGAGAGAGAGAGAGAGAGAGAGAGAGAGGGGGGGGGATAGGGGGAGGAAGGGAGGGAGGGAAAGAGAGAGAAGGGGGAGGGATAGATAGGGGGAGGAAGGGAGGGAGGGAGAGATAGAGGGAGGGAAGAAGGGAGGGAAGGAGGGAGGGAGGGAGGAAGGGGGGAGGGATAGATAGGGAGGGGAAGGGAGAGGGAGAGGGAGAGGGAGAGGGAGAGGAAGAGATAGAGGGAGGGAGGAAGGGGAAAGGAGAGGAGGAGAAGAGGAGAGAGAGAGAGGGAGGGGAGTGAGGAGAGGGCGAGGAACGAGTGTACGAGAGAGAGAGAGAGGGAGAGAGAGAGAGAGGATGAGAGAGGAGAGAGAGCGAGAGAGGTGAGAGAGGAGAGAGAGAGAGAGAGAGAGAGAGAGAGAGAGAGAGAGAGAGAGAGGAGAGAGAGAGAGAGAGAGAGAGAGAGAGAGAGAGAGAGAGAGAGAGAGAGAGAGAGAGAGAGAGAGAGAGAGCGAGAGCGCGAGAGAGAGAAAGAAAGAGAGAGAGAGAGAGAGAAAGAAAGAGAGAGAGAAATACGAAACCAAACACAAAGCGAGGTTAATAAGAGCCTGGTCATGCACAGAACACAAAGAGTAAGAGGAGGACAAAGTTACCCACGGAGCATGCATGGGTGTGTCCTCTCCCCTTGCCTCTGTCTCTCACTCTCTCTCAGTCCGCCTGTATTGCTTTTAACAAACTCCCATCAGGAATAGCAGCTGCTCTGTTACACCTGCTCCGTCTGCACGGAACAGCTGCTTATCGCGGTCTGGCTGCTGTAAATGAGATCATTCCAGACAATTCGGGAAATCGCTTGCACTTGAATACGAGGTTTGCGTTGAAGTATTTCTCTTAAAAAAAAAAAAAAAGTTAAAATAACTCGGTCTTATCAAATAATAGCCACTAAAATCCCGGTCCTCTTATCTCGTTTACTTGACTTTTAAAAGGAAGGTCGTATTTGCGAAACGAGTAACGGTCGCGGCCGGCCTTTTAACGATGACGTCACGGATCCGGGGAATTAAATACTTGACAAGAATCCGTGACGTCATCGAGGCGTCCTCGATCCCTGTCTGACCTACCAGCGTGTGACCTCAGAATGACGTCAGTGGGTGTTCGACCTACCAGCAAGAACCTGGCTGATGACGTCACTGGCAGTTGACCAATCAGCGAAGGGATGGAAGTGAACGTCATCGTCTTCCTGGTGTGATAGTACTCGTCATGCCTCGGACATCTCGACATACATTTCTCCCTCATGCCGATGCTATGAGTCAAGGGAGATGGTAGACTCTAAGGTACACTGACTAATCAACTTTCCATCGCCGTGGCCCCACTCCTCAACT
>NW_028234442.1:14247730-14252730 GCF_977035675.1 Penaeus japonicus
AAATATGAAAACAACGTACGCCCCCAACACAAATAACACAGACACACCTAAACACGTTATTAATATGTAAATAACTAAAACCCAGAAGCCCCAAACTCTAAACGCCAAAATAGAAGAAGAAAAAAAAATCGCCCAAAACGGGAAAACAGACCCAGTCAAGGAAGCCGTTTCACTGTTTCTTCACCCCGAGAGCGGGAACTTTCGGCTATGCAAATTTTCACTTGAACTTTTCGGTGTACTCGTGACCAGCGGCTGTTTCAGTGTACATAATAAACTCACGCAAACATGCACAAGTACAACGCACATAACATACTTTGTTAGAAGCGCAACAGTACCGGTCGTAAAAATAACAATAATAACGAAAATAAATAATAACACCAATGATGATAACAACCAAAAAGTTACTAATATCAAATATAACAAGAGTAATAACAAATATAACAAAATACAATTTGATTTATTTTTTATCCAAATACACTGTTACATAGAAAGACGACACGCCATAAAAAAACAATAAAAAATCGATAACTTAAAAACTAGGAAGTAGCAACGTTGTCAAGTCACTAATATTTCTAACTGTTGAACTATCACGTAGCAATTAGGTTCTCTTGTCACGTGCCTGAGATGGAAGGAAGGAGGGAGGGAGCGAGGGAGGGAGGGAGGGAGGGGGGGGGGGGGGGGGGAGGGAGGAGAGAGAGAGAGAGAAAGAGAGAGAGAGAGAGAGAGAGAGAGAGAGAGAGAGAGAGAGAGAGAGAGAGAGAGAGAGAGGGAGAAGAGAGAGAGAGAGAGAGAGAGAGAGGGAGGGGAGAGGGGAGGGAGGGAGGGGAGGGAGGGAGGGAGGGAGAGGGGAGGGGGGGGGGGAGGGAGGGAGAGAGAGAGAGAGGGAGAGGGAGAGAGAGAGAGAGAGAGAGAGAGAGAGAGAGAGAGAGAGAGAGAGAGAGAGAGAGAGAGAGAGAGAGAGAGAGAGAGAGAGAGCGTATAAAGGGACAGACAGACAAACAGACAGAGAGAGACACACAGAGAGACAGGTAGAAAGGCATAACAAACCAATGGTCCCGTCATACAATAATTTTCAATTCTTCCGAGAAGTTTTGCCTGGAGTCACGAGGAGGCGAGTGTGACACCAGAATCCCGCTAAGTAGAAGCAGATTTTTTTCTAGCGAGCGCAGGCACACAAATGTAAATGAATAAGACGCACGTTATCTCTGTCTCTGCCTTTCTCTCTCTCTCATACATACAAATATATAAACATATGTACTGACAGACAGATAGACAAACACACAAACACACACACACACACAAGGGAGACAGGGGGTATATACTGTATATTTATTTATATATATATATATATATATATATATATATATATATATATATTTATATATGTGTATATATATTTATTTATATATATATATTTATATATATACTTATATATAGAATTGGTATTATTGATATATATATATATATATATATATAGATAATAGTATTATTATATATAGATATTTATATATATTAATATCATTATATATATCATATATTGTATATATATATATATATCTATATATGTATATATATATATATGAATATATGTATATATACACAGGCAATGTCGTCTATACTCATAATGAAGAATATTATCTAATAAAAACAACCAATATAATACATATCATATAGAAACAACACACACACATATACATAATCCATACATACAACACACACAACATATACCACAACACGACACCATACACACACACACACACACACACACACACACACACACACACACACACACACACACACACACACACACACACACACACACACACACAAACACACAATCACACAATCACACAATCACACACAAAACACAAAACACACTCAAACATACAAACACAAACACAAAAGCAAGTGCAAACACAAAACCCAAACATATCAACACAAACACATTTCACCCCATCCACACACAACACAAACACTCAACCCTCCTCTCCACCTCCCCACCTCCTTCCCCCAAACTTACTTCCCCTCCCTTGTCCCCCTCCCCCCCCCCCGTCCCTCCTCCCACTATCGGCATCTCTCCTCATTCCTCCCACTCCTCCCCCCCCCCCATATCCCCCTCCCTCCCAACCTCACCTCCCTCGTCCCTCCCCCCCCCCCCCACACTCCCACACAGACAGCCTGACTTGCACAGCTCCAACATTTTCTCATTCAGTGAAGCACAAGATCTATCCGACCAATGGGGGATCGCCCAGAGAAATTAACATCCCATAAATATATATATATATATATATATATATATATATATATATATATATATATATATATATATATATATATATTCATTCGCGTAATGCTGCGCTAATGAACAGCACGCAGCGTGGACCACCGAGGGAGAGGGTTTGAACACGGGGGGACGAGGGAGGGGTAGGGGGAGGGGGAGGGGGAGAAGATTGAACACGGAACAACGAAGGAGGGGAGGGGGTGAAGTTTGAACACGGGGCAACGAGAAGGAAGGGGAGATTGAACACGGGGCAAAGGAGGAACAGCATCAAATATTGAACATCGAAAGAAATCCTCAGCACTGAACACAAGAGAGCTCTGACTTTCCAAGACCAAGGGAGACCACTAAACGCTGAAAATGAACAATGAACTCTAAAGCATCGAGGGGGGCGCCCCCATAGACCACTAAAACACCCAAGAACAGTGAACAATGAACACCCCAAGGAAAGCACTGGCCTCCCAACGCCCAAGAACAGTGAACAATGAACACCCAAGCAGAGCATTGACCACATGGACACCGAGGGAATGTGCTGAACAATGAACTCCGTCGGGTGAACGCCGTCTATGGCCGGACGCGGCGAATGCGAGCGCGCGTGACTCTAAACACCTCCATATGTACCGTTGTTTGCAGGTGTGCGCGCGCGCGTGTGTATACAAACAAGACGCCTTGCAAACCTGCGCCGAGGCCGGAGTCAGAAAGCTGAACGGAGGAAGTATCCCACTCGGTCCTCATCGTAATTAATCATAATTAGTATGACTTATCTACTTATCTATTTGTTTAGTTATTAATCTATCCATTCATTCATTTATCATTATCATCACTTTACTACTATTAGTAGTATCACCACTCTCATCATCATGGTAGCGATCCAGAGACGAAAGCAAGAAGACAAAATTCCAAAGCAGGAGCCAAACGCCTAAGAATTCGGACACGAGGCCTAACGAAAGAGGAGGAAGGGAATTCTGCGAAGTCGAAGCCAGAGACGAGCCTATCTGGACCAAGGAGTCACGCGTCCGAACGCACTGACACCGCCGAGAAGGAAGTGGAGGAGGAGGAGGAGGAGGAGGAGGAGGAGGAGCACCCCGAAAGGAAAGGGAGGAGGAGGAGGAGGAGGTGCGAAGATGGAGGGGGTGGGGGAGGAGGAGGAGGAGGAGGAAGGTGAAGGATAGAAAGATGAATGAAGAAGAAGAGGGAGAATGAGAAGGTGGCAGGAGGGCTCGGATGAGGATGGTGGATGGAGGAAGGAATGGAAGGATGGAGGAGGAGGAAGAGGAAGAAGAAGATGAAGAAGAAGAAGAAGAAGATGAAGAAGTAGAAGATGAAGTAGGGAAGGAAAGAAGAAGGGTAGAAGGAAGAAAGGAGAAGTAGAAGAAGGATGAATGAAAGATGTAGAAGATGATGAGAGGAGGCAGTCTGCAGAGGCGGAGGAGGGAAAGAGAAAGATGACGGAGGAGGGAAGCAAAGGTAAAATGAGGGTAGATAACGAGGCAGGATGAAGAAAGGAGGAGGAAAAAGCAGGAAGAAGGAAAGGGGAATAAGGCGAGACAGGAAAGGGAAAGAAGGAGGTAAACAGGAAGTGGAGGAGGAAAATAAGGCGGTGGCGGAGGAGGAGGTGGGGGTTGGAGGGGGGAAAGCAGAGATGTGAACGAGGTGGTAGTGGCGGATAAAGAGGGAAGAAATACGGAAACGCGATGCATATAAGGAGGGAAACAAAAAGAGGAAGAGAAGGAGGGGGAGACAGGGGTGGGAAACAGGAAGCGAAGACCGGACCAGTGCCACTCCACCCCCGCCCCACCCCCACACACTACACCACCAACGACCTACACGGGAGAAGGAGAAGGTTACAGAAAAAAGAAGGTGGAATGAGAAGATAGGAGGAGGTCGATAAAGGGAAACCAAGGGAAAACTAGGCGAAGGAGGAATGAAAGGGCAGAAACAATAGGGGGGCAAAACAAGGCGAAGGAGGATGAAGGGAAACAAAGATAACAAGGCGGAGGAGGAGGAAGGGAAAACAGCCGAAGAAGACAAGAAGAGAGGAAAGAAGGAATAGAAAAATTAAAAGAAAACAGAAAGCAAAAGAATTAACAGAAACAAACAGGAACACGAAGGGAAAGATGGAATATAAACAAATAAAAATAGGGGGAGGGGGGCAAACAAATAAGCTAGGGAGGGAATCAGGAAGAAGGAAAAAAATAAAGTAAACGAAAATAAGAAGGCGTGAAGGGACAAAGTGATGGGGTAAAGAGGGGAGGGGAGGGGAGGGGAGGGGAGTTGGAGGGTAGGGGAGGGGATGGGGTGATGGGAGGGGAGGGGGGGGGGGGGGGGGGGGGGGAGGTGAGGGGAGGGGAGGGGAGGGGAGGGGAGGGGAGGGGAGGGTGGCAGCGAAGAAGTGAAACAGGAAGAGGAGGGAAAATGAGGAGGGCGCGAAGGAGATAATGAGGAAAACAGGAAGACGAAGAAGGGAAATAACAAGACGGAGGGGAGGGGGGGGGGGCGGCGGCCATGAGAAAGAGGAGGAAGACATGAAATCAAAGAGGAGGAGGTGGAAGAAAGGAAGACCAAGAGGAAGAGGAGGAAGGCATAAGAGGAAGTAAAACGACGAAGACAAAATAGACACGAGGAAGAACAAAACGAAAACACGCGAGAACAATAAAAAAAAAGCAAACGAACAAGAAAAGAAAAGGACACAGGTTACTCACTCCCGCCCCTACCTCCCCAC
>NW_028234442.1:14254588-14267088 GCF_977035675.1 Penaeus japonicus
ACTCTCTCGCTACCAACCCCCTCTTGCGGCAGTACTCAAAAGCGTATGTACTTAGCATTAGCAAGGTCTGTCGGCATTGCATATGCAAGCCGAGCGTTCACCTTGTTGCCTCTGGCCTTGCTTCTGTCTTGCAACCCCCCCCTCTCGCCCCCAGGCCCCCCTCTACCAGACTACCTATCTGTATGTATATTCACCTCTTTGTCTACCTGTTTACCTGATCGTCTACCTGTCAGAGTACCTATTTAACTGATCACCTACCTGTCAGTCTACCTACTTACCTTCCGACTTACGTATTCTTGTATCTGTCAATCTACCTACCTATCTATCTACCTGGCTTCCTTCCTCCTCCCCGCCCGTCCACCCACCAAACCCATCCTCCATCTTTCCTTCCCTTCGTCCCTCCCTCACCTTGTTCCCCTTTCCCATTTTTCCCTCCCCAACCCTCCCTTGCAATTCCATTCCCTCCTCCTCTTCTCCCTCTTCTGTTTCGCTTCCCCCTCCCCTGTTTCCCTCTCATCTCCCCTCCCCCCTCATCTCTTCTCCCCCCTCCCCCTCCCCCCCCTGCCCCTGCCCCTGCCCCTGCCCTCCCCCTCCCCTCATTAAGGCCATCAACCCGGCGGCGAGGGAACACCACTGCCACAGGACCCCTTGCTTTGGGTGGAGCCTAAACACCATCACAGTTATTGTTTGAAGAGGACTTGACCTTCACAATGTCCACAGACATACTAGACACATAGATACACACGCACAGCTCACGCAGACATATATATGTTATACACAGACGCACAGACACATACTTTGCTTATTGAGACGGACATATATATACATATATACATATATACATACATACATAAAGACAGACAGACAAATGCACACACTAACACTAGCACTCGCACACGCACACACTCATAACCATTTGAACACCAATCGCAACACACACGAAAAGAAAAAAAAGGTTAGGAAACACTGACCCCTTCAGCATGTCCATAATTAAACAAACTGCCCCACCCTCCCCCTCCTCCCTCCTATGGCCCCTTACCCACGTCCTCGCACACGCCCAATGCTGGCAAATTACTCATGCCATTGCCTCCAAAGCACTTACACATATGCAAAAGCGAGCGCGCATGCACGTGCGCACACGCGCACACACACACACACACACACAAATACATACATTTTATATATAATGTACGTATACATCAACACGCACACATGCAATTAATTACACACAAAAACCTACATCTTTTACATTTTTGAGTGGGCAAGTGATGCTGTATCTTGATTACTATCCCGCTCGTCACGTACATACACTAATACATAAAGACACGTGCATAGACACATACTGAGACAGACCAGCTCTTCATCCCCATCCTCTTCCCCACCCTCTCTCTATCCCCATCTCCCTCCCCCTCCCCCTCCCCCATAGCACTGCACTGGCCTCTTCTTTCATAGTCGTATCCCATCCGTTAGGCCTAAATTGAGCGTGATTTCATAACTTAGGCCTACTCGACTTCTTCACTTCCCTTCAAAACTAAACAAAAATAACAACAATGATACAGCAACATGCAATGCGCGACTCATTTTGGCTCACTACTTCATTTCTGTACGTAGTGATGGTGTTAATGGTAGGGCTATGGTGATACTGATGGTAATAACTGAGGTGACGATGGTGATATTGATGGCGATAATGGTGATGACGACAGTGAAATTGTTGGTGATAATGGTGGTGACAATGGATATATTGTTGGTGATAATGATGGTATTGTTGGTGATAATGGTGATGACGATAGTGAAATTATTGGTGATAATGGTGGTGATGATAGTCATATTGATAATGATAATGGTGATATTGTTAGTGGTATTGGTGATAATGGTGGTGATGATAAATGATGTTGGTGATAGAGATAGACAATAATGATATTAATGGAGATATAAACAAAACCAAAACAAAAAAAGACTTAATATCTAGACGTCGGCTCATCTAGACATCCAGACACCAGACACAGACTGCGACATCTAGAAACTCGGGCAAATGGACACCAAGACATTAGACATCTAGCCCGATGTCAGGGGACACCTAGACGCCTACAGATTCATGAACCAGACATCCAAACCTCTGGACTCCTAGACACCCCGGGATCAGACATCCCTCTCCCTCTCCATAGCTCTCCGTCTCTCCATCTTTCTATCTCTCTATCTCTCTATCACCCCCTCCCCCACTACCACTCCCTCCCCTACTCCCACTCCCCTACGCCCTCCCTCACCCCCACTCCCACTCCCTCCCCCACCCCCACTTCACTCCCTCCCCCATTCCCTCCCCTAATCCCACTCCCCCCACTCATTCCCCCTCTCCCACTCCTTCCCTCATTCCCACTCCCACTCCCACTCCCTCTCCCACTCCCTCCCCAACCCCCACTCCCCTACGCCCTCCCTCACTTCCACTCCCTTTCCCACGCCCACCGCCCACTGACCCCACTATCCCCGCCCACATCTCGGATATAATTGGCCTCCTAATTCCTAATGGCGCCGAGATATGTGGGCCCCGAAATCTCCCGGTGTCGCCGTGTACTCATTTCGCGTCCCTTGCCCTCCTCTTCCTCTTTCTCTTCCTCTTTCTCTTTCTCTTTCTCTCTTTCTCTGTTCCTTTTTCTTGTTCGCTCTTTCTTGATTTATTCATCTCATCATTTATATTTCTTGTTCTTGTTCAAACAAACAAACAAACAAAATAAACAAAATAACAAAGACAAACAAACCAAACAACAAACAAACCCCTAACGGAAAAAAAACAACCAACAACAAACAACGAGACGCCAGAGGACCTATTGCCGCCCTGCCTCTGCTTACGAAACGGTCCTACCCAACTGGCTGGCACAGGGAAAGCAATGCCGACGACCAGTGAATGAGTGATTCGAATATGCATTCATGCATACACGAACAGAATGAATGCATAGATGATGGAAATAGACAAATCGATTAATAAGATCTATAATACCAATGATTATATAATATATATATATATATATATATATTGGTTTTCCATATCTATCAAGTGAAAACCAATCCATAAATATATATTAAAAGAAACAGCACAACCAAATACAATGAACCACACAACCCATAAACCAATAATAAAATAAATATTTAAACAAATAAACAGATAAATAAACAAACAAACAGACAAAATTCACAACTACATTTCAGAAGAAAATACTTTTACGCCAAAGACGCGCCACCCCCCCCCCTCCCCCACCATCCCTCCCCCCTTACCCCCCTCCCGCCCGCCGCCCGCTAATAAGACTCTCTCTCTAATCAATCTTATCTTATCATCGACATCGACTTCGACATTCTGATTAAGAAACAATAATAATAATGTAAAAAAAAAAAAAAATGGAGAGATGAAGCCAGGAATTAATGAAGCTGTGTTGAAGGATTTCCTTCGCTCACTTGCGACAAATCCATTGCTCGCTCACTCACTCACTCACTCACTCACTCACACACTCACTCACTCACTCACTCACTCACTCACTCACTCACTCACTCACTCACTCCCTCACTCACTCACTCACACACTCACACACTCACTCACTCACTCACTCACTCACTCACTCACTCCCTCATCCACTCACTCACTCACTCACTCACTCACTCACTCACTCACTCACTCACTCACTCACTCACTCACTCACTCACTCACTCACTCACTCACTCACTCACACACTCACTCACTCACTCCCTTACACACAGTCACTCACTCACTCACTCACTCACTCACTCACTCACTCACTCCCTCACTCACTCACACACTCACTCACTCACTCCCTTACACACAGTCACTCACTCACTCACTCACTCCCTTACTCACACACTCACTCACTCACTCCCTTACTCACACACTCACTCACTCACTCCCTTACTCACACACTCACTCACTCACTCCCTTACTCACACACTCACTCACTCACTCACTCCCTCACTCACTCACTCACTCACACACTCACTCACTCACTCACTCACTCACTCCCTTACTCACACACTCACTCACTCACTCACACAGTCACTCACTCACTCACTCACTCCCTTACTCACACACTCACTCACTCACTCACTCACTCACTCACTCACTCACTCACTCCCTCACTCACTCACTCACTCACTCACTCCCTCACTCACTCACTCACTCACTCACTCACTCACTCACTCACTCACTCACTCACTCCCTTACTCACACACTCACTCACTCACTCACTCCTTCCTTCCCTCACTCACTCACTCCCTTTCTTCCCTCCCTCCCTCCCTCCTTCCTCCCTCCCTCCTTCCTTCCTTCCTTCCTTCCTTCCTTCCTCCCTCCCTCCCTCCCTTCCTTCCTCCCTCCCTCCCTCCCTCCCTCCCTCCCTCCCTCCCTCCCTCCCTCCTTTACTTCTTTCCTTCTTCCTTGCTCGCTCCCTCCCTCTTTCAATCCCATGCATGTGTGCGTGCGTTGATACTAGATGCATGCTCTTGGGGGGAAGAGGGGGTGGGGCTTTCACTGGCATTTGGCGTTTTTTTTTTTTTTTTTTTTTTTTGGGGGGGGGGGGGGGCGACGGTGTGTGACAATCAGTCCTTCGTTCGCTCTTTCACTCTTTCGATCTTTCTTTTTTTCTTTATTTCGTTGTTTTTTTCTTTTCCCTCTTCTCTCTCTCTATCATCATCATCATCATCATCATCATCATCATCATCATCATCATCATCATCATCATCATCATCATCATCATCATTATCACTACCATCACCATCATTGTCACCACCATCACCATCTCACAAACAAATAATAATAATAATAACAATAATATTAATAATAATAATAGTAATAGTAATAATAATAATAATAATGTCTCCCATCACAACAGACAAGGGAACTATAATAAGAACAAAATTACTTATAAAATAACAATGATCATTAACATAACCTTTCTTAATTACTATACTTTATCATCAACATTATACTAATAACAAGGGCACTAACAATAACAATGGTGACAGTAAAAGAAAAAAATACGAACAATAGCAGTAATGACAGCACTGAACAAACAAAAACAAGAACAAACAAGGACAGTCTTTCACTTACCGGGTAGCGTTGACAATCTCTCATCTCCATGCAAGAAGGGCATCTCCCGGAAGCAAGGGCCTGCGAGGAGGGGGGAGGGGGAGGAATAGTGTCAGTATCACATCACGTTGGCATCATTTTCATTAATATTAATATTAGTATTAGTATTATTATCATCAACACCATCATCACCTTCATCATCATCATCATCATCATCATCATCATCATCATCATCATCATCATCATCATCATCATCATCATCATCATCATCATCATCATCACCATATCATCATCATTATCATTATCATCAAGGAAGGGAAGGGAAGGGAAGGGAAGGGAAGGGAAGGGAGGGAGGAAGGGGAGGGAAGGAGAAGGGAGGGGAGGGGAGGGGAGGGGAGGGAGGGGAGGGGAGGGGAGGGGAGGGAGGGGAGGGGAGGGAAGAGAAAGGAGAGGATGGGGAGGATGGGGAGGGGGGAAGGGAGGGCAGAAGGGAGAAAAGAAAGAGAGAGAGAGAGAGAGAGAGAGAGAGAGAGAGAGAGAGAGAGAGAGAGAGAGAGAGAGAGAGAGAGAGAAAGATGGAGAAAGACAACATCCGGTTAAAACAGGCTATATATTGATCATAAATGCACGATTGCGTAGACACAGTGGGTTACATAAACAACATATCACACACACAAGACACACGCGAATTTAAATACAACAAATGAATAAAAAAAAATCCATTAATAAAACATGACAAAACAACAACAAACGCAAGAACACCAACAACAATATTAATACATAAAAAATAAAAATAACAATAACAATCACAATAATGATAACAACAACAAAAAGGCACAAACAGAAAGACCAACAAGCATAGACATAGACACACACACACACACACACACACACACACACACACACACACACACACACACACACACACACACACACACACACACACACACACACACACACACACACACACACAGACGTACGCACATGGCGATGCACACAACACGCCCATACACACATAAAGAGAAAGTTGAACTTCAGAAACCACAGCATTTCCGTCGGGCTAAGGTGACGAGCTGTGATGTTGTTGTTGTTGTTGTTGGTGGTGGTGGTGGTGGTGGTGGTGGTGATGGTGAGTGTTATGGTGGTGGTGGTGATGGTGAGTGTTATGGTGGTGGTGATGACAAGGGTGAGTGTGATGGTGGTGGTGATGACAAGGGTGAGTGTGATGATCGTATTGCTGGTGGTGATGGCAAGGGTGATGGTGATGTTGGTAGTGGTGATGGTGGTGAGGATGAGGATAGTGATACCGATAGTTACAAGGATGGTGATACAGTGACATAACCAAAGCTATCAATACTGATAATCCTCATTCATACAGTGACTGACCTAACCAACCTAACCAACTATCCACCCCACCATCATCACAACCCCTCCCACCCCACCCACCCCCCAAAACCAAACCAAACACAAACAAACCCAAATCAAACAAACAAAGAAGGAGCCCCAGACGAAGGTGACCAAGAAAACACAAACAAACAAAGAAGGAGCCCCAGACGAAGGTGACCAAGAAAACACAAACAAACAAATCAAACAAACAAAGAAGGAGCCCCAGACGAAGGTGACCAAGAAAACACAAACACAAACAAACAAATCAAACAAACAAAGAAGGAGCCCCAGACGAAGGTGACCAAGAAAACACAAACAAACACAAACAAACAAATCAAACAAACAAAGAAGGAGCCCCAGAAGGTGACCAAAAAAACACAAACAAACACAAACAAACAAATCAAACAAACAAAGAAGTATTTCCCAGACGGTGACCAAAAAAACACAAACAAACAAATCAAACAAACAAAGAAGGAGCCCCAGAAGGTGACCAAGAAAACACAAACAAACGCAAACAAACCCAAATCAAACAAACAAAGAAGGAACCCCAGACGAAGGTGACCAAGAAAACACAAACACAAACAAACAAATCAAACAAACAAAGAAGGAGCCCCAGACGAAGGTGACCAAGAAAACACAAACAAACAAATCAAACAAACAAAGAAGGAGCCCCAGAAGGTGACCAAAAAAACACAAACAAACACAAACAAACAAATCAAACAAACAAAGAAGTATTTCCCAGACGGTGACCAAAAAAACACAAACAAACAAATCAAACAAACAAAGAAGGAGCCCCAGAAGGTGACCAAGAAAACACAAACAAACGCAAACAAACCCAAATCAAACAAACAAAAAAGGATCCTCAGACGGTGACCAAGAAAACACAAACAAACACAAACAAACAAAGAAGGAGCCCCAGACGAAGGTGACCAAGAAAACACAAACAAACAAATCAAACAAACAAAGAAGGAACCCCAGACGAAGGTGACCAAGAAAACACAAACACAAACAAACAAATCAAACAAACAAAGAAGGAGCCCCAGACGAAGGTGACCAAGAAAACACAAACAAACACAAACAAACAAATCAAACAAACAAAGAAGGAGCCCCAGAAGGTGACCAAAAAAACACAAACAAACACAAACAAACAAATCAAACAAACAAAGAAGTATTTCCCAGACGGTGACCAAAAAAACACAAACAAACAAATCAAACAAACAAAGAAGGAGCCCCAGACGAAGGTGACCAAGAGACTTCCACAAAGGCAAGACTCCCTTCCCTTCCCTTTGTCTCCGGGAATCGCCTGGCCACTGCAGAGCTAAGCGATTCACGGATTGGGGGGGGGGGGAGATTGGGATGAGGGTGAGGATGAGGATGGGGAGGATGGTGAGGTGGGTGGTGAGGTGGTGAGGTGGGTGGTGAGGTGGTGAAGTGGGTGGTGAGGTGGGTAGTGGTGCTGGTGAGGTGGTGGTGGTGGTGGTGGTGGTGGTGGTGAGGTGGTGGTGGTGGTGGTGAGGTGGTGGTGGTGGTGAGGTGGTGGTGGTGGTGGTGAGGTGGTGGTGGTGGTGAAGTGGTGGTGGTGGTGAGGTGGTGAAGTGGGTGGTGAGGTGGGTAGTGGTGCTGGTGAGGTGGTGGTGGTGGTGGTGGTGGTGGTGGTGAGGTGGTGGTGGTGGTGGTGAGGATGGTGAGGAGGAGGGTGATGATGCTAATTAGAGGCTAACACATCAATTTGAAAATAATAAAACAAAATAATTAAATAATAGTAATAACTATAATGATGATGATGATGATGATGATGATGATGATGATGATAATAATAATAAATAATAATAATAACAGCAATGCTAACAAAAGCAATAATAATAATGATGATGATGATGATGAGGAGGAGGAGGATAATAACAACAACAAAAACAACAATAATAATAATAACAACAATGGTGATGATGATGAAAACACCAAGAACAACAACAATAAACAACAACAATAATAATGGCGGTAACAACAAGGCCGCCACAAAGCCCTTTTCCCAACACGCAGGCAACATCAGACACTCAATCGATCTACGAACTCTGGTTTAAATAACTCTGGCTGGAATTATGCTAATCATTTTAATTAGAGCAACAAGGGTGAATTATTGATCGCTTGCTGATTAAAAGAATGTGTTTGTTTGCTGCGTTTTGTCGAGATTGTTTTGCTATGATGCGGAGGGGGGGATTATGCGGAGGGGTGGGGTAATTAATTGTTTTAATAAAATGGATAGATTTGCATATATAAGTATGCGTGTGTATGTAGGGTTATACGCACAGGATTACAGAGGCGCATATACGCAAGCGTGTGTGCACAGGGACGTAACACACATACACATACAACCCTACAGACAGACAAGCGTGCACGCACGCACGCACACACATACATACACATACACATATACATATACATATACATATACATATACATATACATATACATATACATATACATATACATATACATACACACACACACAAAACCCACCTTATACGCACAACCCCCCTCCCCCCCCACACACACACATCTCCCTCCTCTCCACACACCTAACAATCCCCAACCCCACGCCCCCAAATAACCCCTCCCCTACCACCCACACACAAAAACGACCCAACCCCCCCTACCCTCACCCCCGCCACCGCCCCCGCCACCGACCCCCGCCCGCAAACACACGCGCGTTCACCAGCCGGCGCTCTCGCTCGCATGCACGCGAACGCGGATTGAGCCCCGATGTTTTGTTCTGTCACAACTGCTGTGTCCGTTTCGGTGGCCGAGTTTAGTGAAAGCTTCCCAAGCCCAGACCGTGACGACGGCTTAGTCTACGAGGCGACGCAATCCTTCTTTCCTTCCTCCCTCCTCCTCCTTCTCCTCCTCTTCTTCCTTCTACCTCCTCTTTCTCCTTCTCCTTCTCCTTCTCCTTCTCCTTCTCCTTCTCCTTCTCCTTCTCCTTCTCCTTCTTCCTTCTACCTCCTCCTTCTCCTTCTCCTTCTTCACCTTCTCCTACTAGATGTTTTCTACCTTCTCCTACTCCTTCTCCTACTTCTCTCAACCGCCGTTTCTTACTATTTCTCCTTCTTTAATATCTTTCTTCCCCTTTTCCTTTCCCTTTCCCTTCTCCTATTCCTTCCCCTTCCCTTTCCCTTTCCCCTTTCTACTCTCCCCTCCCCTTTCCCCCCACCTGCGTCACCTTTTCCCTCTCCCTCTCCCTCTCCCTCTCCCTCTCCCTCTCCCTCTCCCTCTCCCTCTCCCTCTCTCTCTCCCTCTCCCCTCTTTCCTCTCTCCAATGTTTCACTGTTATGCTTAAAAGTCAGTGTTGTAGTTGTTTACCGATTGTTAATCTCGCTACTGTTGTTATCAATACTGTTGTTATTACTGTTCTGCTGTTATCAATACTGATGTCATTACTGTTCTGTTGTTATTACTGTCACTGTCACTGTCATTACTGTAACTTTAATACAGCTGTTATGGCAATATTAGTTATTGACACAGTAGTTATTTCTATCATTTTCGTTGCCGTTCCTGTTGTTTCTACCGGTGTCGCAACGCTCTACAAATGATCATCCCTGTTGTTAGCCTCCCTGTTACTGTTACCGTTGTTGTTATGGATGTTGTTTCTATTCCACCCACGACCGCAAGTCAAGTCGCCACCGAAATCGGTTGCGCAACACGTCTCAAATTCCACCCCGACTCCCGTGTAATATTTCAGGGTTGTACAACAGAGATGCCGATGATTATGATGGCTACATGTAAATGTACTCACTCAGGTTCAACGGGAGGGAGGGAAGGAGGGAGTGGGAGGGAGTGGGAGGGAGTGGGAGGGAGGGAGTGGGAGGGAGGGAGGGAGGGAGGGAGGGAGGGAGGGAGAGAGGGAGGGAGGGAGGGAAGGAGGGAGTGGGAGGGAGGGAGTGAGGGAAGGAGGGAGAGAAGGAGGGAGAGAAGGAGGAAGGGAGAGGAGGGAGGTAGAGAGGGAGGAGAGTGGAAAAGAGGGAAAAGTAAAAGAGAGGAGAGGAGAAAAGGGGGGACGGAAGGAGAGAATGAGGGAGAGAGAGAGAAAAAAAGAAAAAAATATCTAAACAAGCAGAGCAAACAGCGCAAAAAAAAACACCAGCGCCAGACACCCACTAGAAACAGGAGCCACAGAGCCAGAGAGCCAGAGAGGAGAGGAGAGCCAAGCGGCAGCCACACAGAGAGGAAAACGTGAGAGATTATTCGGGCGTGACACCAATCCCCCCTCCCCACTCCCCCCTCCCTCCACAATTCCCACAATTACTTCCCGATCTGCGACTCCCGAGACGTGAAGCCTCCCTAACTCCCCCCCCCCTCTTCCTCCCATTTCACCCCCTCCCCCTCTGCCCCTAGCTGTAATCACCTCCCCCTCATCCTCTACACCCCCTCCCCTCCATCATCATCCATACCACCAACACCAAAACAACCACCTCCATCCTCTTCAAATTCATCACCAGTTCATCACTATTATCACCATCAACCCAGCAATTCATCTCCCTCCTTCCCTCCCACCCCCTCCCCCTCCGCCCTCCACCTAATCACCCCACACCATCATCACCATCATCACCACAACCACCAAAACCATCATCTTCACACACACACAACTCACGACACCAACTCACCACAATCATTCCTATCAACACTGCTCCCCTACAATCAACCCCAACCCCAACCCCATCCCCCCATCCCCCCATCCCCCCACCCACGCCCACCAACCTCAACAGCACTTTCTCATCATCTTCATCTCCCGTCTTTCTGCGACGACCTTTCACCGACTACCACAGAAAACCACGGCGGCGGTTGTGCGTTCTCCTGCACTGGCACACTGGGCCAACCGACAGACAGACAGACAGACAGACAGACAGACAAGAAGACGGAAAGCACAGTCACGCACGGGCAACCTGACAAGTACAGATTTACAGTAAAAGAGAGAGAGAGAGAGAGAGAGAGAGAGAGAGAGAGAGAGAGAGAGAGAGAGAGAGAGAGAGAGAGAGAGAGAGAGAGAGAGAGAGAAGGAAAGAGAGAAAGAGAAGGAAAGAGAGAAAGAGAAGGAAAGAGAGAAAGAGAAGGAAAGAGAGAGAGAGAAGGAAAGAGAGAAAGAGAAGGAAAGAGAGAAAGAGAAGGAAAGAGAGAAAGAGAAGGAAAGAGAGAAAGAGAAGGAAAGAGAGAAAGAGAAGGAAAGAGAGAGAGAGAGGAAGAAAGAGAGGAGAGAGAGCAGGAAAGAGAGAGAGATAGAAAAGGAAAGGAGATAAGGAGAGAGGCATGGATACAGCACACACGGACCGAAGCAGATTGAGGCACGATCAAAAATAAGACTACGAAAGCGCACATGGAATCGCAGCCACAGATCTTGGGATAGGCTATACAGACATGACACAGCAGATACAGACATGAGATAACCGACTTCGAATACAATTAGTCATAACAGGACACGTCGAAGCATACAGGCACTTTCTCAAATCAACATCAGTATTAAAAAAAAGAATAATAACACTGACATCGGGTTTCTTAATCGAATACACTGCCAGACTTCGAGACAAACAACGGCACAGGCAACATGGCAACAGACAGATACATAACGGTATTCACAAATTAAGACAGGGATACAAGCAAAGCCTCACCCTTGATAAAAACAAAACGTGTTGAAACAAGTCTTAATAATGACAGTAGGGAAGTACGTACGCAGTAAAAATAATAACAACAATAATAATAATGATGATGATAATAACAACAGTAGCAAAAATAAAAGTAGTAATAATTGTTATCATCATTATTACTATTATTATCATTATCATTATTATCATCATTGTCATTATTAATTTTATAATCATTATAATAATGATAATATTATCAATACCAACAATAACAAAATTAAAATTGGCAACATAACTAACAATAATAATAATGATACTATGATAATAACAATAACATCAATAACAATAACAGCAATAATAGTAATAATAATACCAATAGTAGTAATAATAATAGAAATTAC
>NW_028234442.1:14277088-14279588 GCF_977035675.1 Penaeus japonicus
TGCTTCTACTTTATTACTGGCTCTGTCTGTGCTTGTGTTTGCCTTTATGCCTGCGTGCCTCACTCTCGATTATCAGTATTTGCCTTAGCTCTTCGTTTTCCATGTTTCCTTTTGCCTTTGGGTTGCTTTTGTACCTTTTATACCTGCTTTTCGATACTCTCAAGCATAATCTTCATCTTGCCTTTTTCATCGTTTTTGCTTTTGTTTCAAGTTTCTCTTTTATTATTCGCTTTACTAAGCGTTTGAATCTGCTCTCAAGTCAGTTTTTACTGGTCTTTGTAATTTTGTTTATCTTTTCATCTGACTTTATTCATATGTTAGTGTGTATATATATATATATATATATATATATATATATATATATATATATATATATATATATATATATGCATATATATATATATATATATATATATATATATATATATATATATATATATATATATGTATATATATATATATATATTATATATGCATATATATATATATATTTATATATATATATATATATATGCATATCTATATATATGATTTTATATATATATATATATATATATATATATATATATATACATATATATATATATATATATATATATATATATATATATATATATATATATATATATATATACTTGCTTTCTTTTGCCTTCTATTTACCTCTGCTCTTAGTTTAGCCTATGCTTGCGCTGCCAATAAGTACTATTAATGCTTGTCTCTTTTGCTTGCACTATTTATGCTTTCCGTTTCTCCAAGCAGTGTATTTGCTTTCCATTTCTATTGGCACTGTTTCTGTATGTCATTTTCTCGGCACTTTATGTGATTGCCTCTTTTGGCACTATATGTTTGCTTTTATGTTGCCATTACTATTATTTTCATTTTCGTGGTAGTTCATATACTTTCCTTTTTTCTGATGGCACAGCTTATACTTAAATTTTATCATTGTATTATTTGTGTTGGCCCATATTACTGGCGGTATTGCTGTGTTTATGCTGGCGATGTTAATGTTTTGAAATTGGCACTGCTGTTGTAGGCTCATCTGTTGGCACTATATATGCTTGCATTTCTTGCTCCCCCGTTTTATATTTTATTTTGCTGTTGGCTTTGTTTGCGTTTTTTATTTGTCACTGTGCCTGCTTGCCTTAGGCCATGACAGGTAATGCTGCCTTTACAATTGCCAGGTGTTGCGTCATTTCCCGCTGGCACTTTTGTTTGCCTCTTCAATTGGTAGTGATTATTGCCATATCTATTGCCACTATGCTTGTTGGAAACTAACGGTGTTTATGCTTGTTTTTTGCTTCTGAGGCCGGTTATTCTTGCCCATTCTAGTTTACAGTGTCTTTGCTTGTCTCTGATTTTGCCTTCAATCACGTGTGTCTTTGCTGTTGGTGATTTTTTGCTTGCTTTCATTATCGACGTTGTTTTTGTTCTGTTTTTGTGATTAATGTTGTTTTTGTTTGAGCTTGTCTATTATTTGTTTGTTTGTGTTTTCGTTTTTTATTGGTTAATTTTTCTTTTAGTTCGAGTAAATTGTTGTTTTATGTCTATTGCATTTATTCGTGATTCTGCTTATACCTGTCTGTTCTTTTCACTATCTTGCATCCTGGCTATTAATTTTAATCCATTTTACTCATTTCTTTTAGGATTAACTTCATCTTATCTTTATTCTTATTTACCACATTTTTTTTTTGCTATGATTGTGTGTGTGTGTGGGGGGGGGGGTCTCCGGCATTGAGAATTTCCGTTCGGTTTCGTCTTTAGCCTTGTCGGAGTCTGTACCCGAGGTCAGTATTTTTATTTGATTCAGTTGAGGAGCATCATTATGATCAATATCATTGCTATCATCGATATCGTCATTATCATTATTATTGTTATGTATATTATCGTTATTATCATCATTATTGTCATTATTATTAGTACTACTGTTCTACCACTATCATTATTATGATCATTATCATATTTATTATCATAATCAATTTACATTATCATTATTATTATTATTATCACTATCATTATTATTATCATTATCGTTATGATCATATCATTAGTATCGTTATCATTATCATTATTAGTATCATTATCATTATTATTAATATCATCATTATCATCACCATCACTACTATCATTCATTTCATAATCATATCACAATCATTATCATCTTCAATATTTATCGAATGCATAATTCTCTCTCTTCCCTGTTTCGCTTTTCCACTCTTCCTTTTTCTTTTCCTCCTCCTCCTCTTTCCTCTTTTCCCTATTCCCTTTCTCCTCTTTATATTACGTTTAGTATGACTCGTTAATGATGTCTTCACTTTTTTTAAAGAAGAACCATCTATCTTTTTATATATGATTTTGGTAGGTTTCGGTTAGTTGCTTACGAATTCTTGTTTTTCTTTCGTTTTTTTTCATTTTGATTCTCTTTTGTTTTTATAAATCCTCCTTGATCTTGTTTGTAAGTGTGGGTACTTGAATTATATTATATAATCATACATCTAAACTG
>NW_028234442.1:14282088-14287088 GCF_977035675.1 Penaeus japonicus
ACACACACGCACACACACAGAAATCAAGAAATTCGCATAATTGCACGAATCTACTGCCAAGCACAGTTACTTTACCGAACAATTACAAAACTATGTACACTGCAATACATTAAAGTTACAGCATTTTCACGTAAGTAGATGTTCCTAGATATTACGTGTACATGCAGGTGTTACATGAAATAAGTAGCGCCAAATAACAGCAAGTGTGCTGTACATTTAAGTGTCCAGTACACTTGTACACATACATCCGTTGATTAAAAGATGCATTCAGACGGACACTTAATTATGCAGGTATATAAGTAAAGAGAAATACATATGATATAATTGTTACGTAAAGGGAACAGTGGAGACTTTGAGACAAGCAACGCATTTTATTCCATACATAATATGTATTAAAAAAAACATGATACTTCGAGCAATATCAAAATCCTCAGCCATCTTTTTAACGACTGAAATGGAGTCAAGAGCCCACTCGAAACGTAATGAATTCCGTACATCTCTTTTCCTTTCCTTTCCTTGCCTTTGGACTGAATGGAGACTGCAAGAGAGTTGGCAAGAGCGATTCAAAGAAGACATACGCCAGACGGAAGCACATTTGAAGAGGAAAGAGCAAGAGCGAGAGAGGAGTTTGCGAGTGAGAACGAGAAGATCACCGGGTGAAGTTTGAATAACGAATACGGTTAGAAAAGAGGTATGAATGAGACTGGATATCTGGATAACAATGCAAGCAATGTAATCGCCGCGTTTGGATGAGAATTTTCTTCGGATATACATGAACACGGGGTTGGCTGAAGATGACGAAAGATGATCATGACAAGACAGTTTGGTCATTAGGGTGATCAGCTGGCGCGCCTCCAACCAACCGTTTCAATGTGTCTCGAGACAGAGCTCTTCTGGCATCGAGTTTGGATTCATGGTGGATTCGAGGTAGGTTCAGGCTGGGACAAGTGGGGAGGAAAAAGTTTTTTTTTCTCTTTGCTCGGAGTTCCAATTAACGAAGAGGGATATCTGTCTTTTTTTTTTCTTTGTTCGCGTCGAGTTGAGCCCTTCTGGAATGGAGATTCATTTTGGGGATACAGGCTGGAGCAACTGAAGTAAGCTGAGTAGAGGCCCCGAGGTTCTTTCTTTGCTCGCGGATGCAGTCTTGAGCAGCGGGAAAAAACAAAGTAGAGGCCCCGAGGTTCTTTCTTTGCTCGCGGATGCAGTCTTGAGCAGGGGAAAAATCAAAGTAAAGGCCCCGAGGTTCTTTCTTTGCTCGCGGTTCCATCTTTGCTCGCGGATGCAGTCTTGAGCAACGGAAAAATCAAAGTAGAGGCCCCAAGGTTCTTTCTTTGCTCGCGGTTCCATCTTTGCTCGCGGATGCAGTCTTGAGCAGCGGGAAAAAACAAAGTAGAGGCCCCGAGGTTCTTTCTTTGCTCGCCTTTCCAGCTAACAAAGACGAATATCTGCGCCTTTTATTTTCAAAAGTACTGAGCTTCCTCCGGAGATACAGAAGCCAAAATCCATTATCGCCGACACCCACCAACGTCCGGTGCAGTGAAGATAATAATGAACACCAACGGGGATTCCTTTTGTAATATGTGCATCAAGTCACGTGCATAGGTTTGTGTCTATTTATGGCCTGCATGTCTATGTGCAAATATAAAACCGTATATGATCAAACAGACTCATAAATACATCTCTACACACGCGAATGTATAACTACAGACACGCACAAATCACAGAATGCACATGGTAGTGTGATCATTCCACAAACACACACAAAATCACATGGGTTTACACGCTAATCCTTTACAGAAAACCCCACTATGCGCAAAATAGGTCAAACAGGCTTAATATGATATTTGCAGATATAACAACATAGATATTCACACGTTCACAATTTTATACATATGATACATTTTTGCATGCACAAGTGTATACATTTATACACATAGCCACATAATGACCTTCGATGTGCACAAATAATATAAAAAAAATACACATATACATAACCACAGACACACACGTCATCCTTCGCCCACGCAAGGACACACACACACGTACATACACGCACATATGACCACATACACAATGAACTTAGGACGAGAAAAGAATCATTGACTAACTATGGCCGACCTTCAGAAATTCTTCCTCAAACCGCAGCCATCTCCCCACTACCTGTGCTCGCCTTTGTGTTCAGTTATATCTCTCCTGCATGTGCGTATCCCTGTGCTGAGGTAGGTGGGGGTGGGGTGGGGGTGGGGGTGGGGGTGTAATAGTTGTTTGTGTGATTATGTGTACGTGTTGATATGTGTATATGTGGTTATGGGTACTTGTGGCTTTCCTTTGTGTACATGTGCTTATCTGTACGTGCGTGTTTGTATGCACGTGTGATTATGTTTACATGTAATTATGTGCACGTGGAATTATGTGTATGTCCTTAGTATATGCAAATATTGTTTGTATACGTGTGTGTATGCTTTTTTTTTTAATGGAAATACTTTACTTCTTTACATGTGTGTATGTCTATTTATTTGTGTATATAAATAAATAAATATATATATATACATACACACACACACACACACACACACACATACACACACACACACACACACATATATATATGTGTGTATATATATATATATATATATATATATATATATATATATATATATATATATATATACAAATAACTATTCGTGTGTGTATCTAATATTTTGTGCATGGTAAGATTTCCCTCTGTGTGTATAGATCAAGTTCTCACTGTACTGTTGTTTTCTCCTGTATTCTATCGAACTAGTTATTTATGAGGTAAAATGCAATTTCTTTTGTAATACACTTGTATACAAAAGACTGTATATGAGAATATTCATAAAATGTTTATGGTAATACTTGCCTTCACCTACATTCCTAATTACCAAAATGTAAAGATGGCTGTTTTTACACATATTTATACAGTTGCATTCATACGTAAGGCCACAGACATGCAATATATCCAATAGAGAATTATGGATGTGTAAATTACGCCCGCACACACTTACACGCACATGGAGATACATGCAGCCTTAAATATACACATGACTGGTTTAGAAAATGATACATGCTGTACAGAAATAAACACAAAAATATAGCTCTCCCACTTTCACACTTCCGACCCCCTCACACAGATACAGACACAGACACCCCTCACGGACACACACACACACACACAAACACACACACACACAAACACACACACACAAACACACACACACACACACGTAGACCCCCCCCCACCCTCCACAGACACATACAACCCCTCCCTCCTCCACACACACACAAAAAAAACACATACCCTTCCCCTTCCCCTTTCCCCCTTCCCCTTCCTCCCCTTCCTCCCTCCCCTCATCCCTTCCCCCTTCCCCCCCTCCCCCCCCTCCTCCCTCCCCCCTTCCTCCCCTACCTCCCTCCACCCCTCCACCCCCACAACATCCTGTTAAGAGAAGAGAACAATGGGTCATCATAAACATATCCCAAAGGTTAGTATCCTTCCTTAACAACAGACACGAGACCTCAGGGAGAACGCCATTCTTGTACCAGAAAGGCAGAACCGAAAGCAATAACAGGAAAGAAATTTGTAGTGATGATGATAAGTATAACAATGATGATGGTGATGATGGTGATGGTGATGGTGATGGTAGTGGTTATGGTGGTGATGATGATGATGATGGTGGTAGTGATGATGATGGTGGTGGTTATGGTGGTGATGATGATAATAGTAATGATAATGAAATATAAAACAATAAAATAATAGTAATGATAACAATAATCATCATGATAATAACAACGATAAGAATGACAACAATAATTACAGAAATAATAATCACGATAATGAAAATATTTATAATAATAATCATAATAATGAAAATAGCTATAACAATGATGATAATTAATAACAATAGTAACAGACAATGATAATAATGACAATGATAATAAGGATGATATTGATAATATTAATGATGATAATAACAATACTACTACTACTATTATTCCTGATACAGTAATAATTCTAATAATAATTATATTTGCATAATCATAATAATAATTATATTCGTATAATCATAATAATTATATTCGTACAATCATAATAATAATTATATTCGTATAATCATAATAATTATATTCGTATAATCATAATAATAATTATATTCGTATAATCATAATAATAATATTAATGATAGTAATGCTAATAAAGATAGCAATGATGATAACAATAATAATGATAACAAATAACTGTAATGATATCACAATTGATGACAATTGTAATAATAATAATCAAACTAATAAACATCATGCAATTGATAGTGATAGTGATGGTAATAATGATAATGTTAATAATAATCAATTATAATAATAGTAATAATGATAATAATAATGATAACAATGATAGTAATAATAATTACTGAACCATAAAGGTTAAATATAATTAGATAACTAATATCAATTAAAAAATAATAATAACAAAAGTAGACAAATAAAAGAATAAGAGATAATACCAATTTTTTCTTTTTATTTTTTTCCCCCAACATTCGTTTCCCATTTTTACCTTTTTCTCTCATCCTTCTACTTCACCCCACCCCCCTCCCCCTCCCAAGCACTACAGTGAAAAAAATCGTCTAAAAAATCCCCCCCTCGCTCCCTTTTCCTGTCCTCCCTCCTCTCCCCCTCCTCCCCCTCTCCCTATCTTTTCAATCTACCTCTCCTTCCCCTCTCTACTCCTATCCCCCTTCATCATTTATTCCCCTTACCCCCTCCCTCCTTTTACCCAGTCCTTCCCTAACCACCTCGGTGTCTTCACTTTCTTCCCCCCTCCCCCTCTCCTTATTTCTACCCCCATTCCCCATTCCCCCATCCCTCCATAGCCCTTCCGTCTCCCTTCCCCCGTCCATTCACACCCTTCTTCCTACCCCAATCATCCTTTCCCCCTCCCCAACACTTCGCTCTACCCCCCTAATACCTCTCCCCCCCACACGGTT
>NW_028234442.1:14307088-14314588 GCF_977035675.1 Penaeus japonicus
CTCGGAGCTGTTCCAGTGGCGCGGAGAGGTGAGGCGGATCTATGGGGTTGGGGGGAGAGGAGAGTGCGTGTTATTGGAAAGGTGGAGTGAGGAGTATGGATTTTGGGTCTGAATGTGGACCGAAGTTAGTTTTGGGGCGGAATTTTTATTAGAGTGGATTTTGGGTTTGGATGCGGACTGGAGTGGATTTGATGTTTTAATGTTGAGTTGGAGTGATGTTTAGATTATGATGTGGTGGATTTTTAGTTATAGAGTACCAAGTGTGGATAGAGGATATGGAATGAAAGTGCAATATGGCTCATGGATAATTGATCTTCAAGTGTTGATTTTGAATTGAACATTTTTGATTGTGGAGTGTGGATTATGGATATAGCATATTGAGTTGCAGAGTGTGGAATTTGGATATCAAGTAAGGTGGAAGAGAGATATTGGAGTTTAACTCTTCGTAGTCAAGCCAGAATGTTCAGCCTGGCTTGGGCCATTTCTTGACTTATGGTATGAAATATAAGTCTATGTATCATATATTAGTAAAAGGATACAAATTAGCAGTTGGTATAATAGGGCTGTATAACTGAGGGAATAGATAGCACTAAAACCCAACTAAAATACCCATTGCGGAGAATCAAATGTTTATTGCCTATAGAAGGAAAGGAAATTTCAAAGTGACTGGTTTATTATTTTCTTGTAATTTTCCTTCATTTGGTTAGATAAAAATGTGGTAGACTGAAATGCTTTGATTTTTATTTTCTCATAATTGTAGAAAAGGGACGAACAAGAGCGAAAAACTCCACAATGCATAATGAACGTTTGAATGTTATATTTTCATCAGAATCAAAGTTAAAATGAAGAAAAAGAATGTTTAATGCTATGATATTGCATGCGTAGGAGTTATTCATCTTCCTCTTGGTTATAGGGAGGATGAGAACAAATTATTCCACAATTGAAAAATGTGTAATGGAACACTTTAACCCATTCCCGACGGGGGAATTCTAGCCTTGAATGTCCAAATGCCGGGGCGTTCGAATTATTAGGCCTAAATCAATTGAATGGCTGGCACAATACTGTGCCGCCCGGCAACTGGGCTTTTGAATGCGCGGTACACATGCTGTACCACCCGTCCTGTGTGGGTTAATATTATATATTATTAGAATTAACCCATTCACCCCGGTTGATGTTCTATCACATGATCGAAAAATATGCCCAGACCCGGGTGACATCCTGAGATGTCATGCATTTTCTCGCTGAGTTCCAGGAGGGGTAGCTGAAACGTCAGCAATAGATCGCTAGATTGTTCTCAAATATAGTAATTTTTCATAATTCCTTAGACTCTGTTACTTTAGTTTAGGTGTTAGAGTGTCATAAAATGAGATACAATGTTGAAAAAATGATGTCACAGAAAATTTCTGCTTCTTGATTGGTTGAATGAAAAGATCCAAGTCAAAAACTATTGTAAAATCAAATGTGTTTGGCCAAGAAATAAAATAATGTAAAAAATTACTAATGCAATACTACGTGATATCACGTCATGTCATGTCAAGCGGTAGGTGTACATACTCATATGTACATGTATGATTATTCATATTTTTCTTCTTTCCATTTTGATAAAAAAGAAAATAAAGAGTAAAACATGTTTTTTGATGCCCCACTAAGAGATTGCTTCCACTTTCCATTAGTATTTTCACATAGAAGTAAAGAATATAGGCAAAGTTCAATAAAATAAAACTAGAAAGGCATTATTGTAATATGTTTTTCGACTAAAATAACTCCTCTGAACATGGCAATATTTTTACGTGCCTTTACATTGTAGACGCATTCGTGAAAACAATAAGAATAGGGTGGGTGAAAAACGCTCTGAGAGGATCAGCGCAGCCCCGCGCAGCGAGAAAACACCCCAGCGCGAAGTGTCGCACGCTTGTTATATTCCCAGTGTAAGCGGGAATAGGCAAAAATACGTCCCTTCATGAATGTGTTATAGATGTAGTGAAGATATAATTTCTGAACTATTAATTACATATTAATTACATGGTTGGTCACACACGTAAGCCAAATGCCATGTGCCACTCGCCCGATCACCTGCCAGGGCCAGCCAGAAGGACTGCCATGACAAAATATCTTGTCCCCGGTGGCTGGTCCTGCCACACTCGACATGATATCTTGTCACCCGGCATTAACGGGTTAAATAGCAAAATGATTAATTCCTGACTACACTAATATTACATTTACTCTCTTTTTAGCCTATGTTGATATAGTATTCAGAATTATTCATTATGGATCACACCTAGCCATTCATTCACTTTCTTCTCGACATAATGTTAATGAAGTACACATAATAATTCATTGCAAACTACAATAGCAACTCCTTCACTCTCTATTGTAACTAACTTTTATAGAAACACCCGATGAAAGACTCCCACACACACCAGCAACACACTTCATTAATTTACGACCCCACAGGTGACAAGAGGGCTGCCAGACTTCTCAGCACAAGAGAAGACCCGTGTGGGCGAAGAGCTTAGCGACATCCTCATATACCTGGTGGATCTGGCTGAACAGTGTGAGATTGATCTACCCCAAGCGGTGAGGGATAAGATGGTCAAGAATGCGGAGAAGTACCCAGTGGAGAGGGTGTTGGGCCGGAGTACCAAGTACAACGAGTATCCTGAGTACCTTCTCCAGGAAGCCCCGACGGCCGAAGAACCCCCAGAGAGGGAGGAAGGCGATGGCAGTGAATGAGGAATGAGCCAAGTGCAACGTGTGCATATGTACATCTGTGTATTGTGTGTTGCTAAGGATGGAAGCATCATTGCTCTGAATTTTGTTTCATTGCTGTGTCTCTCTGTTTCTCACCATCTTCCTCTATTTTATTCCATGTTTCTCTCTTTTTGTTTCTCTGTCATTCCCACCCCTCCTTTCCTCTTTCGACCTTTTTTCCTCTTTCCATCAAGGCCTTCTCCCCTGTCTCTTTTCCCCTCCCTTAATCCCTCCTGCCATCTCCTTCCTTTACGTCTTCTCCCTCCCTTGCCTCCTCTCCCTCGTCTGTCCTCAAGCTCAAGACTGTACAATACAGAGGGACACAAAGCCAAGAAGCCGTCTATGAAGAGCATTCCATATTTACCTGGTGGTAGTCATAAGGATGTCAAAAAAGTGTGTTTGAGTAGAAAGAAGTTCAAGGGGAGGGAGAGGATTTATGGGGAGGCAGGAGTATTGTGGAGAGTAATCGTGGGGCATTTGTAGATGAGGAAGAGAAACAGACTGCCACCCATTCCTTGTTGATACAGTTTGAGTGTTGTTATAACAAGCACCCACAAAATGGCAGATTGTTGTTGAATAGCATACTTTTAAGGGGATGTATTGTTGATGTATCTTCTTATTTTTTCCAAAGCACAAAAGAGTATTGTTACCTGCACAAATGAGTCACAGTAATCACTCTTGTCTGCGGATAAGAAAAGAGCAAAGGGTACGGTAGCATAAGTGGATCAAAAAAGAATGCACAATTGGTTATTCGGATCAATATTATTTTTATTATTATTTCTCTCCGATTCACAAGGTTATTTGAGGTATAGTGTTTTTAGGTCTTCATCATAGTTATGCTGAAACCTTATTCTTAGGTAAAACGTTTATACTCCTCATGACCAGAATGTTAAATATATATATATATATACCATAGGTAAGAAATTTATATATATATTTTTTTAATATTTCCATTTTTACCCAATAACATGAATGGGTCACATCACTGTTTTGAATTTTAGGGAAAGGTTATTTCACAAGGGTCTATCCTTCTCATACAAGCAAACCTCAGTCATGTAGTTGCATGTAATGGAAATCATATAAAACAACACTGAAACCAAGAATCTCATTGCCACAGAGGAGAGACACCTTGAAGTGTTTGCCCATATTAGATTTGAGTAATGCTGAGTAGTGGTTATTTTTTTGTTTTTTTTTCACTCTGAGACTTGCTTTTCTTTTGAAATTCCAGCTTTTTAGAAACAAAGAATATAGGGCCTCAGTAAATAGAGTGGGTCATTACTTGTATTAGAATGTTTTATAATCCATGCAGAATGTTAAGCAAGAGACAGATGGATTAGGTAATTTGGATGAACTTTTCAGCACTTTCTTGTAGTCAGGGGGTGGGGGGGAGTGTTTAGAAAGTACCATAATGCACGTTGATGTGCCACGTAAACACTAGAGTGACCCAGAGGGTACATCAGCATCTTAGGTGATGTGTCCTCAACTAGCACAGGTGCAGAGTGTGTAGAGATAAGTTCCAAGATAAGTTCCTAGTTTTGGGTAAGTTTAGCAGGGTTTGCAACGGATGTGTTCATGAACTTTATAATCTATAAGGCTTCCTCTTTCAAAGTGTTTGTATTTAGTAATGAAAGAACAAAATTTCATTGTCATGACCTAGAAGCATGGAGGCATAAAATGACTGTAATAGCAAACAACAGTGTTTGAAAATCTATGTTCAGTCTTGTGGTGAGACAATAAAGGACATGAAATAGTTGAAAAATGTTTGATCTTTCTGAAAAAAAAGTGATTTAAGTATCTGTTTTTAGGAAGTAATTGCTAATCATTAGGTAATTTTAGTTTATAGTTTGAACCGAGTTTCTGTAGAATGATAGTTGTTCCATCTCATTAAGAGTATGTTATAGATTTAATCCTTGGAGTAGTTAGTGTACACATTATTAGTATATAGGACAATGTGTTTTTGTATTTAGGAACCATAATAATGTCTGTTTTAAAGAGAGTTTTCACAGTCCAAAGTAGTTGATCTGTAGTTGACTTACTGCAGTAGTGCTCAAAATGTATTCATACAGGAGGGAGGGGAAGTGTGGGGACACTCTAGTGATTGGACACTGCGAAGTGCGCTCACCCCCCATGCGAGATTACACTGTATACTATGGATATACCTTTTGAAGATTGTTCCTCTTTTTATCATATGTGAATGTTTAAATACCAACATATGTTTGCAAATTTTTTGCTCTCACCCATCCACAGACCCCATTCTTAACAGCAGGGTTAAAAAAGGCAGATGTCAGAGCACTCCCCTCCCTTCCTCCCCTCTACTCATCCTTTAACTTCCTTTGCCT
The DNA here is from genome assembly GCF_977035675.1 of Penaeus japonicus. Lineage (NCBI taxonomy): Eukaryota > Metazoa > Arthropoda > Malacostraca > Decapoda > Penaeidae > Penaeus > Penaeus japonicus. Next base: position 14,312,179 of record NW_028234442.1, read on the forward strand.
TCTTCTTTCCTCCCTCCTTTCTCCTCTTTTTCCCACTTCTTCCCTCCTCCTCCCTCCTCCTTCATCCACCTTCCCCCTCCCTCCCTCCCTCCCTTCCTCACTTCCTCCCTCCCTCCCTTCCTCACTTCCTCCCTCCCTCCCTTCCTCCCTTCCTCACTTCCTCCCTCCCTCCCTCCCTCCTCCCTTGTCCCTCTCCCCCTCCCTCCCTCCCTTTCTCCCCCTCCCTCCCTCCTCCCCTCCCTCCCCCCTTCCTTCCTCCCTCCCCCTTCCCTCCTCCTTCTTCTCTCCTCCTCCTCCTCCTCCTCCTCCTCTCCTCCTCCTCCTCCTCCTCCTCCTCCCCCCCCTCCTCCTCCCCACCCTCCTCCTCCCCACCTCTCCTCCTCCCCCCCCCACCTCCTCCTCCCCCCCACCTCCTCCTCTCCTCCTCCCTCCCCCTCCTCCTCCCTCCCCCTCCTCCTCCTCTCCCCTCCCCTCCCCCCCCTCCTCTCCCCCTCCCCCCTCCTCCTCCCCTCCCCCTCCTCCTCCCCTTCCTCCTCCTCCCCCCCTCCCCCTCCCCCTCCACCTCCCCCTCCACCTCCCCCTCCTCCTCAAGCGGGCACTACTAATTTTCATGTACATAACAGCATAATCAAAACTTCACTTCGGGCAACTATGGAATCATGGAGGACTGTGCTATCCGCGTCATTCGCATTGGACGCTCCAGGTCTTTTCTTTATCCCACTCTCTCAGCTGTTTATTTATAAGTATGTGTGGATTTACATTTTGTGGTCCTTGTTCACTTTTTTTTTTTCTTGATCTATTTTGTTTATATTATTGTTATTATTATCATTATTATCATTATTATTATTATTATTATTATTATTATTATTATTATTATTATTATTATTATTATTATTATTATTATTATTATTATTATTATTATTATTATTATTATTATTATTACTACTACTATTATTATTATTATTATTATTATTATTATTATTATGATTATGATTATTATTTTGTTATTAATGAGAAGGTTCCAGAATTTTTGACAAATAAAATTGGTGACATTGCTCTCTTTATTCTTCTGTCATGCAGCTTTCTTCCTCTTTCTCTCTCACTCTCTCTCTCTCTCTCTCTCTCTCTCTCTCTCTCTCTCTCTCTCTCTCTCTCTCTCTCTCTCTCTCCTCTCTCCTCTCTCTCTCTCTTCTCTCTCTCTCTCTCTCTCTCTCTCTCTCTCTCTCTCTCTCTCTCTCTCTCTCTCTCTCTCTCTCTCTCTCTCTCTCTCTCTCTCTCTCTATCTCTCTCTATCTCTCTCTCATATCACTTCTGTTTAAACTTCCTACCCGCTTATTTACTTAGTTTTGCATTATATTTCCATTTTCTTGACATTGGTAAAGCTGCTGTGACTATTACTGCTTTTACTTCCATTACCTCTACCCCAGATTGCAACACATAACAGCTGATTAAATTATATATATTACATTTATACTCATAGGTCCAACATTATCACTCTTTCACACTTTATAAACCCACCATCACTGTTAGCAACAAGGGCAGGAAATATGAGATATATATAATACATATATATATATACATATATATATATATTATATATATAATATATTATATATATATATATATATATATATATATATATATATATATATATATATATATATATATATATATATTATATATATATATATATATATATATATATATATATATTATATATATATATATATATATTATATATATATATATATATATATATATATATATATATATATTATATATATATATATATATATATATTATATATATATATATATATATATAATATATATATATATATATATATATATACATATATATATATATATATATATATATATATATATATATATATATATATATAATGTATATTGATATATATATATTGATATATATATATATATTTTTTTTTTTTCCCCTTTTTTTTCTCTCTCTCTTTTTTTCTTTTTTAAGAAATGTGTTGGTAAAATGTCAGGTGTTTTGTTCATTATTTTTTATTTGTTTATTCATTAATATTTTTTAGCATTGTTTTTTAGATAGAATTCTTTTAACATGAGGTAAAAGTATATGATGTATTCTCATTTTAATATTCTCAACATTCCCATTCTCAGTTTGTTGCACAGGAACATATTTGTCATTTGCATTGATATGGACATCTGACACATTTTTTTTTTTTTTCATATACATTCTTGTCCTACCCATAATTTCTTCTCCACGAACAACATCTAATATCATTATTACCTTACCTTTCCCTTCACATAGGTAACTCGCAGCCAAAACCACCACCACAGCTAACAATGTTACTGCTACTGTTTTGCAATTAATGTTTGGATCCCACTCGTATGTTACTTTTGTTATCAATTTTCACGTT
>NW_028234442.1:14322088-14329588 GCF_977035675.1 Penaeus japonicus
TTTCCTTTAATATCAAGGTCTGGGAAGTTTGTTTGACACGTCTACCCTGACCAAAAATCGGTGCCTCGGAGAGCAAAGATAGTCAAGAGGTAAATACTGTCACTGGGTATGCTATGCTGAAAGCTGTCAAAGACTGCCATAGAATATGTACGTTTTTTTTTCTCTAGGACACATGAACGTTTAGTAAGCTTCCATCATGAGGATATAAATATCGCGACTGTTGACTTGCTCCTATGATTTTACGTGTATTTTTGCGGTGTCGTGTTTTTGGTTCACCGCATGTCCGTCGCTTCGATTAACCTGTTCGGTGAAATTGGATTCTTCATTATTGTCCTTTTTAATCTTTGTTATCATTCTGAAATTTGATATCATTTGTTTTCATAAAGAGGTCATTATAGTAATTATTACCTCCATCGCATTGAAATATTATCATCATTATTGGTAGCCTCATCATTCTCAATGTCATTATTGTTATTAGCTACCATTACCATCATCCATATTTAGCATTATTCTTCCGCCATTATTATCATCATTATCACAATTTCCTTCCAGCCACATCAGCCAGAAAGATGAAAGTATCCGTATTGATATGTTTGGCCCTGACTTTGGCTTTGGCTACGGCCGCCCCAGCTCCCGCGCCTATTGGCATGATGGATCCAGGTAAGAACTATGAGCTATGCTAACCCTCGTAATTTTGTTGTTAATAATTGTGCAGTTAATGCACATGACAACAGTTTTTACATACAATATATTGATAATTAGATTTGTAAACAGTCATTTTTATCAAAGACGAATAGTTGTTCACAAAAATACAAAATAGTATTATAATTCCACCACCTGAAAGCATTGATTAAAAAAATTAATATCACTTCCCGCACTAGCTAACCAGAGCCTCCAATACCTCTTAATATATTATACAAATAATACCATAAACTGAAATCGTTATTGAAAGTTTGTGAATAACGATAAGTAATCACACCCCTTTTCCCTCTCCTTACGTATCCACAGCATCCAATCCCTTCATTCCTTCCTTTGTGAAGAATTTTATCCCGAGTGCCTCTGAGATCGCAGCTCTGGCCGCCCTCCACACAACACCTGCTCCGCCACCGCTTCCTACAGCTGCTAAACCAGGTTAGTTTTTGGATGGTGGTTTCCCGCCCTTTCTTTCTTTAGCTTTTCCCGTTTTCTTTTACTTCTTTTTCTGAAATTTTGTTTTCTGATCTTTTTGTTTTTGTTTTGTTTTGTTTTCTAGTTTTTTTTCTAATGTTATTTTTTGTTTTTATTCATTTTTTTCTTCTTTTTTTCTCTTGGTGTTTATCCGTTTTTTTTTCTCTCTCTTTTACTCCATGTTGATTCTCATTCAGTCCGTTCTGTCTCCCCGTTTTCGATGCCTTTTTTTTACTTTCTCTCACTTCTTTTCTTTTACTTTCTCCCATCTGTTGTCATTTCTCGTCTTTATTCACCTACCCCCTTCAATGTTTTTTTTTAATCCTTTTCGTTTCTTCCACTATCGTTTTACATAATTCTTTGATTTATTTTTTTCATTTTCTTGGCTCGGATAGAGGAAAAATGCGTTGAGAGTAATGTATAGATTGAATAACAAATGTGTATAAGCGAGATTTAGACAACTTTCTGAATGGAAGAATAGTATATATATATATATATATCATATTCTACATATATATATATATATATATATATATATATGTATGTATATGTATATATATATATATATATATATATATATATATATATATATATATATATATATATATGTGTGTGTGTGTGTGTGTGTGTGTGTGTATGTTTGTGTATAAATAGATAAATAAATAAATATATATATATATATATATATATATATATATATATATATATATATAATGAATATTTCATACGTAAAATATAAACATGAATGGATATATATATGTGATAAAAATGTATATTCTGGTTCGCTTTCAGCTGCTCCTGTCGTGACCGCCACAGTAGCAGCTGTAGTTCCTGTCGCACCGGTGGTAGGCGTATGAGCTCCGCCTACTCCGGTCTCTGGCCACGCCCACTCGACCTCTGACCTTCGTAGGGTCTGCCATGTAACTCTGGAAACCGTCTTTTAAACCGTCTTGCTTTTTTTAGAATATATATTTACAAAAAAAGAAAGAAGAATGATTCTAAGCGCTGTGCCAAAATAACGATTTTTTATAGATGAAAAATAAACAGATGAAAAGCGGAAAGCGGCGATAAAGGATAAAGGATAATTGATGTAGATACTTACGAAATAAATGAAATTAATCTTTAGTCTCTAATATGTTTATTTTCTTTGTATAAAATGTGATTAATAAAATTTCGAAAGAAATAAAAGGTGAAGAAAGTGAGAAAGAAGAGAGTATGGAGAAAAATATTACAGAAGTATAGAAAAAGACAGAAACAAGCACACTCACGCACAAATACAGCCCCCCCCCAAAAAAAAAAAAAATAATAATAATAAAAATAATAATAAATAAATAAACAATTATATCTTTCTCATGTAACACAAGTAATGCCAGAGTCAAATGATTAAAGAATATATGTACATGGATTCAAGAGCCTGCAAAATACGCTATCTATTGAACCAACGGGTTATGGGATACGAACAAAACAAAGGGACTACTACGGTGTCTATGGTCGTCCAACTTAAGAGATAAACATATTTATCCTGTAAAATGCGGTAAGAATTTAAACATCATTGGACGCAATGTAATTGTTATTAGCACGTCCCTCCCCTTCAATATATTTGTTCTTCTACGTAGGTGCGAAGTTCTATCACGTTAATACCTGCTACGACATTTTCCAAAATCGGTCAAGTGCTCATGGTGTAGTGGTTATCACATCTGTCTAACACACAGAAGGTCCCAGGTTCGAGACCTGGTGAGCACAGGTTGTTTCCATTTTGTAAAATCTAATAGCCATCTTATCAATGCAGTGATTAGTGTCCTGGCTGTTCATCCCCTGGTTGGCAGATCGAGCCTCGTCCAAGCTCGTGAGTTTCCACTGTTGCCTGGCGGTCACTGCTGTGGCTGGTCATCACGGTGGGTAAGGACCAAGCTCAGGTCGAGTCAGCACTCGTTGGCACATTCTCTCACGAGTCAGCACATGTTGACACAGGCGGGCTCGCCTCAGTGCATATAAGCCCGGCGAAACATCTGCTCTACAAATCTGGGTCAAACTTATCCTTCCCAACATGATTAGCTTTCCCACTGTAAACTACAATCATATCAATACTTAATCCCAATCTCCATGACAAAAATATAAATTCCGCGCCTCTGCCATCCATCTGTAAGCCATCTGGACGACCATACCTGGGGGTCGCGAACACGCCTTGCTGGCCAAACATAAATCTACGGTGTCGCCCTCCCCTTTTGACAGGTGCCTGGTTGGAATTGGCCGCACCGCCAAGCTGTCTGTCAGTGAGGGAAATGGTTGGAAGATTTGAATAGATCCTTAATAATGATGACAGTAACAGTAACGCTATTTCATAATGATAATGATGATACTATTAATAATAGTAATTATTATTCTCATTATCATCCTGATCCATATTATGGCAATATGATTATCTTTATTATAACAAGATAATGGTAAAACAATTATTATGCTTATCTTTTCATCATCATTATTATTATGGTTATGATTACGGTTAGGGTTTTATCATTATCCTTATTATCATTGTTATTATTGTTGTTATTCATGGTAATAATGACAATAGTAATGGTAATGATGATAATGACAATAATAATGATACTATCATTATTTCATCATCATTACTATCATTATTCTATTATCATAACTATCATTATTATTATCATTATCATCATCATTACTATAATTTTCAGTATATCTGTTATCATGAACATGGCCATTATCATTATAATCTGAAAAATATAGTGTGATATGAAGCCTTAGAATATTATATATGAAATATGAAATATGACCGAGAGAAATAAAAGGCCATAAGGAAATGAGACTAGTAAAAAGAATAAGAACCTTACTAAGAATAAACGAAAAAAAAGAAAAAAAAACAGAGTAAGAGCAATTCTATACTAAGAATAAAGGGTTGAAATCTGAAGCAAGAAAAAGTTACGAAGGATCTATTTGTGAGATTTGATGGTTACAGACAGCGGGCCTTCGTATAGGGTAATAGATAGCACTTGCAAGGGAATAGATAGCACTTACAAGGGAATAGATAGCACTTGCAAGGGAATAGATAGCACTTGCAAGGGAATAGATAGCACTTACAAGGGAATAGATAGCACTTGCAAGGGAATAGATAGCACTTGCAAGGGAATAGATAGCACTTGCAAGGGAATAGATAGCACTTACAAGGGAATAGATAGCACTTGCAAGGGAATAGATAGCACTTGCAAGGGAATAGATAGCACTTACAAGGGAATAGATAGCACTTACAAGGGAATAGATAGCACTTGCAAGGGAATAGATAGCACTTACAAGGGAATAGATAGCACTTGCAAGGGAATAGATAGCACTTACAAGGGAATAGATAGCACTTGCAAGGGAATAGATAGCACTTGCAAGGGAATAGATAGCACTTGCAAGGGAATAGATAGCACTTACAAGGGAATAGATAGCACTTGCAAGGGAATAGATAGCACTTGCAAGGGAATAGATAGCACTTACAAGGGAATAGATAGCACTTGCAAGGGAATAGATAGCACTTGCAAGGGAATAGATAGCACTTGCAAGGGAATAGATAGCACTTGCAAGGGAATAGATAGCACTCACAAGGGAATAGATAGCACTTACAAGGGAATAGATAGCACTTGCAAGGGAATAGATAGCACTTACAAGGGAATAGATAGCACTTGCAAGGGAATAGATAGCACTCACAAGGGAATAGATAGCACTTACAAGGGAATAGATAGCACTTACAAGGGAATAGATAGCACTTACAAGGGAATAGATAGCACTCACAAGGGAATAGATAGCACTTACAAGGGAATAGATAGCACTTACAAGGGAATAGATAGCACTTGCAAGGGAATAGATAGCACTTACAAGGGAATAGATAGCACTTGCAAGGGAATAGATAGCACTTACAAGGGAATAGATAGCACTTGCAAGGGAATAGATAGCACTCACAAGGGAATAGATAGCACTTACAAGGGAATAGATAGCACTTACAAGGGAATAGATAGCACTTGCAAGGGAATAGATAGCACTTACAAGGGAATAGATAGCACTTGCAAGGGAATAGATAGCACTTACAAGGGAATAGATAGCACTTGCAAGGGAATAGATAGCACTTACAAGGGAATAGATAGCACTTACAAGGGAATAGATAGCACTTGCAAGGGAATAGATAGCACTCACAAGGGAATAGATAGCACTTACAAGGGAATAGATAGCACTTACAAGGGAATAGATAGCACTTACAAGGGAATAGATAGCACTCACAAGGGAATAGATAGCACTTACAAGGGAATAGATAGCACTTGCAAGGGAATAGATAGCACTCACAAGGGAATAGATAGCACTTACAAGGGAATAGATAGCACTTACAAGGGAATAGATAGCACTTGCAAGGGAATAGATAGCACTCACAAGGGAATAGATAGCACTTACAAGGGAATAGATAGCACTTACAAGGGAATAGATAGCACTCACAAGGGAATAGATAGCACTTACAAGGGAATAGATAGCACTTGCAAGGGAATAGATAGCACTCACAAGGGAATAGATAGCACTTACAAGGGAATAGATAGCACTTACAAGGGAATAGATAGCACTTGCAAGGGAATAGATAGCACTCACAAGGGAATAGATAGCACTTGCAAGGGAATAGATAGCACTCACAAGGGAATAGATAGCACTTACAAGGGAATAGATAGCACTCACAAGGGAATAGATAGCACTTACAAGGGAATAGATAGCACTTACAAGGGAATAGATAGCACTTACAAGGGAATAGATAGCACTCACAAGGGAATAGATAGCACTTACAAGGGAATAGATAGCACTTGCAAGGGAATAGATAGCACTCACAAGGGAATAGATAGCACTTACAAGGGAATAGATAGCACTTACAAGGGAATAGATAGCACTCACAAGGGAATAGATAGCACTTACAAGGGAATAGATAGCACTTACAAGGGAATAGATAGCACTCACAAGGGAATAGATAGCACTCACAAGGGAATAGATAGCACTTACAAGGGAATAGATAGCACTCACAAGGGAATAGATAGCACTTACAAGGGAATAGATAGCACTTACAAGGGAATAGATAGCACTCACAAGGGAATAGATAGCACTTACAAGGGAATAGATAGCACTTACAAGGGAATAGATAGCACTTACAAGCCTCTGGAACTTATGAGAGCAATGGTTTCCAGACACCCCCCCCCCTCTAATCATGCACCTATAGCTATGACTGCAACCTTTCTGGTTCTATAAATATACTTATTACTGGGTGAAGGCTGTAATAGTAAACGATAAGTGGAATTAATCCGTGAAGGTATTTTAAGGATTCTACAAAGGCGTCAATAAAGTTGTTTAGTTAGAACTTTAATATACAAGAAAAAAAAAATCTGTAATAAATATTTCCTTCTGAAACGATATTCAAGTAAAAAGTAAATATTCAAGTAAAAAAATGGAATAAGCTCACCAGGGAATCCAACAAATATTTACTGACAATAACCATAATTACATGCTGGCAACATCACAGATTCAGGAAATTAACACGTAGGATATGTTGAGGACTAGGTGACCCCAAGGCTCGTCGATTGGGGAGATTGCAGGATTAAATTCACGGAAATAGGATTTAGGATTTTATCACAAATCGAAGACCAAGAAAGGAAAGAAGTACTGCAGACTTGATGTTAAACTCTCGAAGTTTTCAGAAAGCTTTTGGAAAGCTGATGGGAAAGTATCATGGATGGAGGAGAAAGTATTGTCTGTAAAACAACATAATTCATTGTTATACGTTGTTATAAGTGGTTATGATAAAAAAAAACCTTGACAGGAAGTGTGGTAATGTAAGAAAGTAAATGCAGCACAGAACTACAATGTCTTCGCTGAATCACGAAGCATTTGAGGTGCAGGTCATTTTCCTCGAAGGATCTGCGTTGAGTTCTCTCTTCTACGCTGTTATAGAGTATCTGGTGAAGGGTTCAGAGGAAGGGTTCTCTTGGGGTATGCTTTGCGGAGACCATCGGGAGTCGACAATATCAAAGATGGAAATAGCCCGTAGGTGGATGAACCTTGGCGCTTATAACAGCCATGAAAAAGTTTAACACTCTATTGCTAATATGAATGAAATAAATTAGTTAGTTTCTGTTTTTGCGTGTTTATTTCTACTATCCCGCAACGGCATTTCTTGACTGTACCTGTTGTCTCTATAAGATATAAAGCTTACCGACCACTGGCGTAGACGATGTAATGCTTTGTGTATCTTGATGAAATGTAAACTAAGCTGGGTATCCGATTAATGTTTTTTATAAGCTAAAAATA
>NW_028234442.1:14334588-14357088 GCF_977035675.1 Penaeus japonicus
CATTGTTGATGTTACAATCATTATTGTTATCATTGTTATCATTACCAATATCATTATAATTATTATCATTATAGCTATTACTATAATACTAATTATTCTTTAAAAAATAATTAACATCATTATTATTACCCCCGTCATCGATGTAATGATTTCTACCTCGAATTGGTCAGTCATATGTATATATATATATATATATATATATATATATATATATATATATATATATATATATATATGTGTGTGTGTGTGTGTGTGTGTGTGTGTGTGTGTGTGTGTGTGTTTATATATGTATATATATATATGTATATATATATATGTATATACATATATGATACACACATACACACACACACACACACACACACACACACACACATATATATATATATATATATATATATATATATATATATATATATATATATATATATATATTTATATATATATGTATACACACACAAATATATATATATATATACATATATGTATATTTATATATATTCAGTATGTATGTACTGAGAGAGGTAGAGCAAAAGAGAAAGAAAGTGAGAGGGAAAAAAACCTAAGCTTTCCTCATGGTCGCGTCACACGTGTTGTGTAATTGAAGCCATAGAGGGCGCCGGGAAGCCTAGTCAGGGAGCTTGCCTTCGCGTCTTCTAGAATTATGAAGCTCTTGGTAACCCAAGCACAAAAATATGCTTGCATGTACATACACATACGTACGTACATGAGCGCGCGTACATGGGCTGATAAACGCAAATGCCGTTGCCTATATATACTTTATATACGAATTATGTTCATGGACTTAACAAAAAGGGACACTTCGCTGCGGTTCAAAGGGTGGAACATGGAAGAGCATGTAAGTAGGTTGAGCTTTGCCTTCTGAACTGTCCTTTTGTTCCTAATTTCTTGCGGTCACAAGGTTTCAAATTGTTAAAACCGAGATGGTAATCCATTCCATTTTTATATACACGAAACACACACACACATACATGCATCACACACACACATACACACACACACACACACACACACACTTACACACACACACACACAAACACACACACACGTATATATATATATATATATATATATATATATATATATATATATATATATATATATATATATACTCTAATAGATGTGTGTGACCCACCCGGGATCCAACTTATGAATACCACTGGTATCTCCAGTATAATAATCATCCTAATACCGCATTTCCTCGTGCATGGTAATCCTAAGAGAAAACACTAAAATGTCACTGACGTCACTTGATTCAGCCACGCTTTGAAACGCTTCGAAGCTAAACTCAACCCACATCGTCTACTTCACAACAAAAAGTACTTGCCAAACGAACAGAAAATGCATACATACATAGAGAGCTTACTTTGCGAAACGGCGACCTTGCGTCATAACCTCAAGAAAGAGATAAGAGAACACCGTCAACGTCAGAGGTTATTGAAAGAGAAAACGAAAGAGAGCAAAAAAAGTGCGTTCGGGTGTCACTTGTTTGATTCTGTCGCCGGCTTCCGCTTCGAATCCTCGGCCGAGTCAGTGTGGCTTCGGGCGACGCGGAGAGAGGTTGTGAGGACGAGCTTGTGCGGGGATTTTGTTGCTGTAAGTCCTGAATTTTGCTCTTTCTGCTGACTTCATGCAAGGCTGTGATATTTCGTTTGTGTTTATTCGACATTTATTGTTATTATAATTTTTTTTTTACGGTGAAGTTAAATTTTCTTGACTTGTCGAGGCCTTGTTCGATGGCTTGTTGATGTAATTGTCACTGAATATTTTCTTATTGACAGTTTCTAAATAAATTAACAAGCTGAGAAGCAAATAGTTCTCTGTTAACTTCCCAATTATGGCAATTGCAAGAAGGCATCGCTTTGAAAACTTTTCTAAAACAAGAGTCCTTAATCATTCCAGAATGTCTTGAGTCACATAGGATTAGATTAGTATAATGTATTCCAAGTCTCAAGACAAACGAAACGTAGTCCTCTCACGCATGATGGATAAAGTTGTTTCATAGACAAGAAATGGTAAATTTTCCGAATAACGCCGCTTTACGAAATACCACAAAAGTGGTATCAATGGATTCCTCTCAGGCTCTACTGTTCATATATAGTGGAAATAATATGCGCTTCCACCCCTGGACCCCACAATCTGGGCCCTCTTTTTTTAAGGCACTTCGTATTACCTCGTGCTACTTCGGGGCATATTTCATATGCAAAATCTTTACCCAATTACCTACCTAACTTTGCCTAGTTTTGAAGTTATCCGTAGCCAAGGGGGACCCCGCATATTTAGGGCCCTTCGTGCAACATACCTTATGCAAAACACCTTGAAAACCACCATCCTCGCCCTGAAATTCAAACATGGCTGTGTTTACGTATTTACGGCTACTGACGAGCTGTGGACTGGAAACCCTCAATGAATCACCTACATGCGCAGTTATGTTCTCTCAATAGATAGCGTAATATTCCCCATTGTTTACAGTATGATTAGTGTCCTCTGTTGAGTGGTCATGTCATTATCGGTCCTAGTTGCCTACCCTGAGGAATATGAGACAATTAGTCTCAGTTACTGTCATCATGGCGCACTGTGAGGGTTATTCGTGGTCGCGGCATCATCTACAGAACTAATTATGTATCATAAGTATCACGAAATGCCCTGAATAGGAGGGGGGGTCCAGGGGGGACATATACCCCCTTGGCTTGGCTAGGGCCAACTTCAAAACAAGGCAAGGTTAGGTAGGTACTAGTGTTAAGATTTTGCATACGAAATATGCCCCGAAGTAGCACGAGGTAGCACGAAGTGCCTTAAAAAAGGAGGGCCCAGATTGTGGGGTCCAGGGGTGGAATCGCACATTATAATTCATATTTTACCCCGCTATTTCCCTGGTCTACTTTATGCTCTCCCTTACTTACTTCTGGTATTTGGTAACAATATTCAACACTCACTCGCTATTTGGAAAATCTACCGGAATTATTTTATATACATACATATTAATTCCTTCATTATTCCACCTGTCTTTGTATAATTACCTCTTCCTCTTTGCAGTGGAAAGCTTTCATTCTTATGAATTGCAAAAAATAGATAAAGATAGGCTTAAAAAAGAAAAAAAAAAACGCGAATTCCAAAAGCTGAGTCACACCCTTCCACCCCCAGCCAGAAACCAGCGCACCAGACCACAAGGGAAACCGGGTTCAAAACAAAAGCCAAACGAACCAGAATTGAAAGCACCAGAGACCAGCCATGGCTCCCGATTGTCAAGACCTGGGTCGCGAGATGACCTCTGATCACGTGACCTTCGACGAGGCCAACAACCCGGCCTTCCTCAACCGCGTCCTTGCCCTGCCTGCACTCAACGACGCCTGTAATTTGGCCTTCACTGCCTACACCACGGCCAAGGTGGGAGAGGGATTTTCGAAGTGGAGGGAGGAGGGGAGGTAATGTGGAATGGGAGGTCATGTGTGTGTGTGGGGAGGGGGTTAGAAGGGAGTGGGGAATTATAACTGATTTTGGGTTTGCTTTCAGGAAAGCGGAAAAGTCTTTATTCCCTCTCGCCCCCTTTATTCCCTCTCGCCCCCTTTATTCCCTCTCGCCCCTTTATTCCCTCTCGCCCCTTTATTCCCTCTCGCCCCCTTTATTCCCTCTCGCCCCCTTTATGCCCTCACTCACTCCTCCCCATCTCCCTCGCAGGACAAGCACCAATACGTGGGCGTGGTCCTGCGCACGGCCGAGAAGGGCGTGCTGGCGGCGGCCTCCACTGCCTTGCCTCTCGCGACGCCCATCGTGGACCGCGTCGTGGGCTGGGACAACGTGGACAAGTGGGCGTGTCGCGGGCTGGACAAGGTGGAGCAGGCGGCGCCCATCATAACCAGGCCTACCAATGAGGTAAGGGGGCGGGAGGAGGGGGGGGGACGAGGGAGAAGCGGGAGGGATAATGGGAAGGGTGGGGTAAAAGGGGTTGTGGGGAAGGGAAAGGAAAGGAAAGGAAGGGAATGGGGGAGGTAGGAAAGATGAGGAAAGGAGGGAGAGGGGAGGAAAGGGGAATTGAGGGATGAGGGAGGAAGAAGGGAAGGGAAGGATGAGGGATGGGGGAGGGAGAAGAGAAGGAGGATGGAGTAGTGATGGATGAGAGAGACGAAGGGAGAGGGAAGAAAGGAATTAAAAAAGGAAATGGGGAAGTGAGCAAGGAGGGACAGAAGATGGGTGGAAGGAAAAGGAGAGATGAGTGGAAAAGGAGAAGTAGAGAAGGGGTTGAAGGAATTATGGGAGAAAAGAGAGAGGGAGGGGAAAGGGACGGGACGAGAGAGAATGGAGAAGGAGAGGTAATTGAGAATAGGGGGAAGTGGGGGAAGAAGGGAAGAAGGGAAGGAGAAAGATGATAGCAAAAAGAAAGGAGAAGGGGGAAGGAGCAAAAAAGATAAGGGAGGGGAAAAGGAGAAAGAAAGGAGAGGGGGAGAGGAAGGGAAGATGGGGGAATGGAAGAAGGGAAGTATAGCGGATGAGGGAAAGGGGGAAGGGGGAGAGCAGGGAGAGAAGAAGAAAAATCACGAAGGGATAAGGAAAGATGAAGCAGGGGAGTGGGAGTGGGAGGTAAATAATTTTGAGGGGTTGCGAAGTAACTAGAAAGGTTTTCGAAAAATATTGTGATAAGAAGATGCATTTTTTTATTAACGCCTGATGGATTAATAAGAAAAGATACACTGGTATAATAAAAACTTAAACATTCCCGTGAATGTAAAGTATGTCCCAACGCGTTTTGCAATACCGAAATTGCCCCAAATACTGTCCCACAATTGTCATAGCCCCAAACCTTTCTGTAACTTAATCGAAAAATTAACAACAATACAGTTCCTACCAACCTCGTACCAAATCTACAGCAACTACAGACTTTCCTCTCGACATCTGTCTTCATTAATGTTATTGACTTCGAGGTTCCTCTCTCTCTCTCTCTCCTTCAGATCGTCACCACAACGCGTCACCTTCTGTTGGGCGCGCTTGCCGGAGAATCCACTGCGCCCCCGCCCACCCTCACTGCCGCGATCACCACCCGAGCTACCCACACTGTGAGTATAAGCTTTCATTTTATATTATTTTATTTTATTTTATTTTATTTATTATTTTTTTTTTTTTTTTTTTTTTTTTTTTTTGGGGGGGGGGGTAGAATCTTCATGTATTTAGAATGATGATGAAATGGTCAAACTTTTTTTTTTTTCTAGTGAATTTTTCAGTGGTAGGAACTTGACTTGTAAACTATAGGTATCTTGAAGCAGACTAGACCGCCATAACGCTGACAAAGTTGCAGTAACTGATTCTTTTGCGAAATTATCAGAAGCCAGTCATAGCCAGACTGTTGTTGCACGCACGTCACCAGGTTCTGGCTAGTATTAACATTGTACACTTCTGGAGTTGCTGCAGTGTGCAACGTGCATGTTTACCATTACCAGCCCACGAACAGACGCTCTTATCCCATACATCGGCCCATATCTTCCCAACTATTTACTTTAATCCCATATTCTTTCCTCGATATTTAGGTTTTTACTCATTAACTGACTTGAACTGTTTCCAATGTTTTCACTGCGTCTGACCAACGACTCTATCACCCTTTCCGTTTCCAGGTTGACTGCGTAGCCGACACTAAGGGAGGGCGCAAGGCAGTGGACCTGGCAGTGTGTGTGGCTGATCGACTGCTCGACACAGGCCACTCGCTCATCGACACTTACTCCCCAGCCGAGGAGGGGGATCTGCACGAGACGGGTGAGAGGGGTTAGAGTGGGCAAGAATTGGTAAACACTTGTAATCACAATTGCGTTTTGAGTTAGATATATTCTCTCTGTCTGTCTGTCTGTCTGTCTCTGTCTGTGTGTGTGTGTGGGGGGGGGGTGCTAAAACCAGAATTGATCATCCATAAACACTTTTGTCGCTAAAAACTCCAACTAAATAGTTGAGTACACTTTTACAGTCAGAAAAAGTCTTGAGTTTGTCCGTCTAGTACCTAAAGGAAATCGTAAACCTCAGTGTTTTGAGTTGGACTAGACTCCTCTCCGGACGCTAAAAACCGAAATAGATGAGATTAGACCCATTTCGACCTTGACATCTAAAGCTTCACCTTAATTCCCTCTATTTCATCATCGCCAGATAGATCTCTTGGCGTTCTACAGTCATTCGTTCTCGTTCATACCTTTTTTTATGTTGGTTGCATTGAATTTTATTTGTGTTATTGTGCGCGTATTCAGAGGGGCCTAATTTTTACGATTGCGGTGTCAGTCCCTGTCGTTCGTGTACTGAATCCTGCTGAGAACTACTTCCGAATAGTGAAGGATTTTGAGGTTCCATTCATCTGCAATACGTTTGAGTGTGACCGCACCATTCCAACTTTTTTTGCTCAGGAGGATAATATCTAGATTCTGTATCGTTACAAATGTTCCGCGAAGTCAAATTTACAGTCATTTTTTCCCTTTCGACATTGTAATATTCAGCTTTACGGAAATGATAATAGATTTCACATCTTTCTCAAAGTACGAGAGACCAGAGAGGCCAACCTGGAGACGACACCGCCACGAAGAGATTGCGGGTTGACCTTCTCTCCTTTCGACCTCCATCCCAAAGGGAACTGTGCTGTGATATATATCTTGAGCCATTTCACAATACAGTCCATTGGCCCCGTCCTCGCCAATGGCTGCGGTCGCCAACCTTCTTTGCTGATATTATTTATCTCTATCTTTATACTTACATTCTATAATTTACATATCTACATTTCTACGATTCTACTGTCTACTACTGTTTGATGTATATCTAAGTCTTTAATCCTTGTGTACGTTGAGGGTTTCGTTCTGGTTCCTCTTAGACATAGCGGAGACGAGCGCAGCAGCGAAAAGGCCAGCCGGCATCTTATCCGTGCCACGACGCAGCTCTTTTGTTGTTGTTTTCTTGAGGCATGAATAGAAGGTGATGGCTCTTGGTGCCATTCCGCCTGCTGAGGTGAAGACTAGGGGAGTGGAAGTGCCCTGCTCCACCTCCCGAATCCGTTCCCCGTACTCCTTCATCTTCTCATTTTCATGTTTTTTATGTGCGGTCTTCAGTTCTTGTGAGAAGTTACTTAGAGCCATGGGATTGAAGATTCTAATATCGAAAAATGCCCGTTGCCCTCTTGTCCAAAACCCTCTTGCACTTACATCCAAGCGGGCATCGTCTGCGTTGTTTCGTCCCGTCGTGGGTATGAGGGTTGGCTCAACTCTGACATCGCGGCAAGTCTCACCAAGCATTTCCGCCGTCACGTCTCTCACTTCTTCATGTCATATGACGGCGCATGCAGACGAATCCACCAGTCTTGCACGTCATGGCGTGGTTTGGATCAAATGATGAGCCGCAGATGCAGTTTTGCGGGAGGCCCTCTATTGACCAGCCATATCTGAGGCAGATAGCATCTGTAAACTTTTTCTTTTCACTTGTTCAGATGATTGTGAGATTATTTCTTGTAAAACAGCTTTTTGTCTGATTTCTCTTGTTGTGATCTCTCTTTTGATTGTTTGTTGCTCCCTCATGTCTTTGTGTGTCTGCG
The DNA here is from genome assembly GCF_977035675.1 of Penaeus japonicus. Taxonomy (NCBI): domain Eukaryota; kingdom Metazoa; phylum Arthropoda; class Malacostraca; order Decapoda; family Penaeidae; genus Penaeus; species Penaeus japonicus. Next base: position 14,342,156 of record NW_028234442.1, read on the forward strand.
TCTTGAGCTATGTTTGCCTGTGTCAATTTGTCTGTAAGTGACAGTTTGTGCTTGTCTGCCATATGCACTGGTTTCCCTTCACTGTCGGCCAGGACAATCAACAAGAACGCTTTCATAATGGCATGAAGAGGATTCCACAATGTAAATATTTACGAGATACAGACCTAGAATTTCTTGTGACTTGGGTTACCTTTTATGAATTGCTCTGGTCAGCCGTGCTACATTTTATTCAAGTCGGCGGTGCACTATGGTGTACAGCGGCAACCACAATTGCTCACAAGATGGAGTGATGAAACCGTTTAGTAATGATTACTCATTGATTTCCATTAACGCTCTTGATGAATGGTGCAAATCTGTGGAACTGCCATAGGCTGGGGAATTGCATGTGTTGCTGTTGCTCTATTGGATCGGTATGTATGTGAAAGTGGTTTTGTGTGAAATCTAAAGCTTATATTAACAAGTTTATGTAATAGTGAGTTTCTTTCACGCAATCCTTAAAATTCCTAGAGATTCAGAAAGTCGATGGTTTGAAAGGACATGCATTTCATGCATTCACTAACGTCACATATCTGCATTTTCTAGAAAATACAAATAACTATCACAACTTGCCAAACTTCCCCTTTTGGCATAAGAACTGTGCCAACATGGCTTACTTTACTTTGGCTTCAAAACCTTTAAATCGTTTTTTTGGCACTGCTTTGGACCACTACAGTTGCCTTTTGTGACCCTCTGTCCAGAGCGTAATTACGTTTTATTTCAGTAGATATTGGGAGCATCAGTAAAATTGGTTTCACATTTTCACTCTCTGCCGGCGACACCTGTCCAGCGTATGTTCACTGCAGGACATATCTTAAGCAGTGAGGACAGGATCTAAGGATGATCTCAGGCAATGTAGTTAGAGCAACTGTCTCTGGGAAAAGTATTCTTAATGTTAGTCAAAAAATTCTACATCTCTAACCTGGAGACGAATTCTTGTGGCAATATTATCAGTGTTTGCTCCTTTGGTTTCAGGGAACCGGTCGCTTGCATTTACTTACTGATGGGAGGATTGAAACCAGTTTTAGGTTTTGCTTGTTTTTTGGGGAGGTGGGGGCGGTATGAACGTAACCTGATGGCACCGGGAGAGTAAGCAGTAAGTATGGTATGGCTGGGACGTCCTGGAGCGGTGACCACGTAGCCTTGCCTAGGCGGGAAGGTCAGGTGGAGATAGGTGCGAAGAAGGGACCTGGCCCGGGGGCAACATGTCTGCCTCTTCTACCGGGGTGGCTAGTTGAGTGAGAGTGAGGGCACCCCGGTCCTATCCCGAGGGCGACAGGGAAGGAGGGAGGTAGCTCTCCGACCGCCGAAGTGTCGGACTGAGAGGGAGTGCTTGACCATTAGTATGACCTCAGGTCAGCCAGGTTTTCCTCTTCCATAGATAACAAAAGAATCGCAACCCTTTTCCTTCCCTTAAAACAAGAAGAAGAAAAAAATCGCGTCCACGTGGTAGCCACATGGTTGTCACCTGAGAAACGTCTAACGTAACTTTTGCTGAAGTCGTATTTGTGATATTCCTCATAAACACATAATTAGGGGAAATGGTCTTAATAGACCATTTTCCATTTGAAAGTTCGGCGTATCGCACATGGATATGAATATGTCCACTATGCCAACTGAGCCTGTATGGGAGGCCTTACACACACCTATATTAACCAGGAAGATCTGAAATATGAAATATTTCCTTTTTTCGTGAAACTCCCGTGTAAAACCATAATTACATGAACCTCCTAAGTTCCAGGGGTTTCATAAAATCACATTTACTAGCGTGTACACATCCCTCTCTAAAGCACTCTCCTTCTTCGTTGCCATAGTTCCGGGGGAGACCTTGGGCACAAACTGGCTTTTGCCGCCACAGCCTTACTTTGTCTCGCTTTGAGCTTGCTTTCGTAGGCTTTGCGGTCAGTCTTCCTTTGGTTCTGGGTCCTCCTTTACCACTCGTTTACCAGGACTATTTTTATACATTGTGTGTGTTTCAGGTCTGTTTTGTACATGTATATATATTTTTTATACCGATCTCGAGGACTGTTTCTCGTGGTCCTATTATATTATCAGTTTGCTGCATTATTGAACGGTTAGTTCTAAAATACCTGTTCCTTTGATATCAGCAACTACAACCATTTTCTTATCCATCAGTATTTAATAATAATAATTCTATCGTATTTTACCAGTATAAATCATCTCTATTAGTGCTCAAAATATTCCATTCTTTCGCCACAGATGAACGTGACGGCGGACTGGCTAACAAGGGAACAGCTCTGGCCAATAGGGTTAGCCGGCGGTTGGTCCGCTCAGCCAATCACATGCTTTTGAACGATGCCAACGACTATGATGTTTCCGATATGGATGACGTCACCACCACCATCCAGCGATTGGTAAATCAAAACATTTTTCAGATCTGTCTTGAAGCGGTTGATGTCGGTGGATTTGAAGTATCTGTCTAGTATTTGTTACGTTGTTTCCTTATTAGTTCTCGTTATTCTTGGTAGAGTACTATAGGAATTAGTTATGAAGGAAATGCTTGTGCTCGAAAAATTAAGTTATGAATAATAGAGATTATGGAACAAGAAATACAATTTTTTCCATACATCTTTTTGTGCGTTTCTTTGTGTATTTTTTCATTTCTTTTCCAGTGAGATTATCTTTTAAACCTAAAGCTTTTGACACACAATTTGTAAATCTCTCAGTCGAACATAAACCAATGTCACATCAGGAAACAAATACATAAGATGCTTTGTGTATATTGGACTGGCGTAAACATCAGTTGTATCAGGTAATCTATGCAAGTTAAATTTTCATTAATCTTTGTCCAGTTAATAAGTTCATATATCACTGATATAAAAAGTTTGTGGTGAAGATTGAACTCTGTACATACAATGAGCCGGTGTGTTACGTATGGTCATTTATACCAATATATAATTTCCTTGCAGAGTAGTGTCATTCTGTCAACAGGCTTCTGGTGTCAATAGAGATACTGGAGAAGTGATTCCTTTAGTTGCAACATTTCCAAGATGACTTACTATTCATGCAATTAGGTCTACACACTTCAAAAGATTCGCCTAGGTCTATTCTGAATGATTGATACTAGAGGGGATAATATTAATGGTATTGTTGTTTCCTGATTGTATTTTCCTGTAGGTGGTAGGCCTGATAAGACGACCTGTAGAAGTAAGTTTCACCAAGTCCATGTTTGATTTTGTTTTGGCTTAGTTGACAAGTATGGTAATGTTTATATACAATCATTGAAGATATGAATAAGATAAACATTGCTTAATCTAGTAGAAAGACTTGTTGAAAACTGTATCCCACTGCTTCTGTCCGCAGTACACACCATTTTAATGAGGGTTGTGTTCATTACTGTATCCCACTGCTTCTGTCCGCAGTACACACCATTTTAATGAGGGTTGTGTTCATTACAGGTGGACTTGGGTCGAAGGTCACTTCTTAGCTGGTACTCTGATGTCTGTAAGATGTCACGAGGCCAGCTAGTGAAGAGTGGCGTCACTGTGACACTCAATATTGGCAAAACTGGTTTATGTACCACCCAAAATCTGGTTGCTAAGAGCGTAGGGAAGACACGAGCCATCGTATGGGGTAACGTAGCTGCTGTCCATGGGTTGGTGATGGGGAACGCACGCATTGCAGTTACTCGAGCAGTGGATAGTGCTAGGACCGCGCAACACTTGCTGGTAGATGGCGTAAATACAACACAGGGCTTGGTTATCACTGGCGTTAGTATTACACAGAGGATTGTTAAGGGTAGTGTCTGTGCTACACACAAAATTGCGAAGGGTGGCATTCACACAACACAATCTCTGGTGAGAGGCACTATCGACGTGTCACAGAGCGTCATGAAGGGCGGTGTGAACACGGCACAGAATTTGATGAAAGGTAGCATTTACACAACACGGAAAATGGTAACGGGAAGTGTTCAGTCAACACATTACATGGTGGTAGGAGGGAAGAACACAGCACAGAGTATGGTAATGGGTGGTGTTAGACTAACACAAAGCCTTATGGTAAATGGTGTAGGGATTACCCAGACAGTGATAAAGAAGGGCCTAGCAACAGGCCAAGGAATTGCAAATGAGGGATGGGAACTTGCACACAGGGGTCTCCAAGTTGGCATGGGTGTGGCACTCACCACTCTCACAGCCCTTAAAACTGTAGGCACGAAGTCTGCGAAGCAAATGTCTGCTGTGGTTCCTACGTCCATCGCCGACACCGCCCACGCCCTCTACAGTAACTTCCAGACAACGATGACACCCATTCACCAAGCTCTTGAATACGGCTACAACGCCCCCAGCGGGATGTGGAGCAAGGTGTCGGAGCTGCCGGAGAGCAGGATAGCGTCCCGCGCACAGGTTAGACCAGGATACACCAGCGTAAAGTTTATGCTTCGGAATCGTGAAACAGAAGAATGCTTATGCGTGCTTGCAGTACTCAGGGGCTGTAGTGAAGGGGATGCTGCTTCTGCTGCTTCTGCTTGGCCGAGGGGACTACTTATGACTCTTTTGCTTCTGCAGGAGTGGGCGGCAGAGACCTTGAAGGCAGCCACAGCAGTTATCAAGCAGACAGCAGGAGGGGATGTTACGGAGACAGTACGTGTTCTAACATCTTCGGTGGTAGGCTGAGGAAAGGGAAGGAAGGGTGAATAATGTACACAAAAGCCATGAAAAGAGGATGTTCCCAAAGCGGGATGTGAAGGGTCATGTAGACTTACCTGAGTGGATGATCATGTTTTTGGTTGCACATGCCAGTATGCCATTTCCGAACCGCTTCTGTCTAGATTGTCCTTTCATCTTATCTCACATCATTTATCCTTTCATTCAGAAGTTTTCTTAAACATTAGGATCAGCATTTTCATGTTCATATTTGCATGTGTATATTGTATGCAAGACTAGTCTGTTAATTTCCACTTGGGCATTGTATTTCTAAGCAATGTAGGCATCCGTTCCCTATAGTGTCCCTCTCTAATTTCAGATTCCAACTAGTAATCCTAAACCCTCGCAGCTGCCAAATCCAAAAGGCCTTGTTTCCCCTCCAGAACTTTTGTCAGAGGCTGAGGAAACTCTCAGGAATGTAAATAAGCCTGCAGAACAAGAGCTCAGCCATTCATTTGATTTCACCCTCAACCCATTAGAACTGCTCGCTACCTCAGATTGTGCTTCAGCTGATCATCATCTTAATCCGCACACGCTTTGTACAGACCCGCTTTTCTCGCCTACAACCAGTCATAGACTACCTATAAGTCCGCCTATGTCCCCTGGAGATGCATCGGCTGACATGATGCATAACCAAATGGCTCCTGGTCAGGGAAACCATAACTGCTCAACATTCCGTCTCGACTCTTATCAGTCCTGCAGAGACGCTCAGTGTGTCTTGAACTGTAGGCCTACTGAAGCTGTTGACTTGGTCATCAGCTTGACAAGTCCAGTAAGAAGAGTTGACTTGGAAGCCATTTACCCCATTATGAAGGAAAGTTCTGAAGGTGTCGGCGAGTACGTTCCTCAGTCTGTCTCCCCAGATGCTGATGATAGCATTTCAAGTGCCTCGCCTACACCAACGGTCAAAGTTTCAGTCATGTCCTCTTCGTGTGTTGGAATCACAACCAATCTTACAACGCCGGTACGATATGTGGATGTAGAAGCCACCTGCTGTTGCATGTCTCCTGGGAGTGATCACGACAGCTGCGGGGAACCTTACATAGAGGCAGACATTCCAGGGGGAATTCAGCCACCTGGCACTCAGGAGTCCGATTATGTCGATGTTACTCTGGAGTGGGTAAACCGCTTTGACCGCGAGTGGCAAAGCTTAAAAAAAATTGTAGACGGAGTAACTGACAGCGAAAGTTGCAGCGAGTATATTCCTTCAGAGAAGATGAAGTCATGTCATGCAACCTTTAGTGGACCACAGACCCTTCTCTATCCCGATCCGTGTGTTGAAAGTGAAGTGAATGCAAATGGAGATGAGTGCAAAGATCCACTGACCGACCACCTTTCCGTTGAGGCCGTGGCAGGTATGATTCCCATTGAGTTCAGAACAAACTCCTCTCCAGCCTCCTTGAAGGATACTCTTCATGCAGAGGCCAAGGAAGACAACCTTCTTGGAGAAGTCTTAGAAAATACAGACCCTGAAAAAACAGACCTCTTTACAAGTTTGCTGGAATTGCCTCTCACAATGACCAACCCTTTCCCAGCCGGGGCTTTGGCTGACACCTTCCCTACAGTAGCCCTCACAGACACCATGCCCATGGTCACGCTGTCAGACACCCCCGGTAGTGTGTCCTCTGGCTACGCCAGCTCAGAGGCCAACTATTCCCCTGCCTGCTGGTGGACGCAGCCCCCGCCCTGGGAGGGAACTAGCGACGTCGCGGGGGCATTCGGCGACAGCTACAGCGGCCAGTTCATGGATCCACACGAGCGCCATCACCTGATCAACACCCGCCGAGCTCTGGATGAGCGCCTGGGAGGACTGGACTGGAGCGCCCCCTGGAGTCCCCAGGAATACCCAGAGGTGTATGAAGCTCCCGGGGTCGGCGCGCAGGGGTGGCCCAGGAAAAGGAAGGCGAGGCGGGGGAGGAGGAGTAGATGGTGGTGATCTATAAATTGGCGACCGCACTGGCGGTAGAGACTTTCATTGGGCAAATGGTGTTCACTTGTGGAATAATGTCCGAGTTTTGTTAACTGTATATACACATATATATGTTAAAAGTTGGTTGCAGAGATACATACTATATATTTAAAAAATCAATGCTTCACTCATGTTGTGTAGCGAAATTGCTGATGTAGCTGAAATAGTCGAGGCTACATGGTAATAAGGTACAAGATATTACCAGAATATTTAATCAGCTAGGCAGGAATTATCACATGTGCATGCGGAGACCATACATATTGTAGATTGTTCCTTCTTATATTTATCGGATATATGATTTAATCTCCATCTGACAGTGTATATGATGATATCAAGGTCGTTGCTCAACATCCTTGTGTCATTCTCTGTAATAACCATAAACATCATATTGCTATAGGTTGAAAGTATGGGTACAATATTGTTGAAAAGTTAAATAAATAAATATATATATACTGAATTTGTTTCAATTTAGTGCGCATTTCTCATGGTCAGTTGCTCTTTGCCATGTTCCTTACATTTTACTAAAGCTATATACACCGTTAACAATGTAAATAGGTAATACGCATGGGAATGGATTATTCCAAATAATTAATTGAAGTGAAATAATCTACTTGTGTATATACATTCTGTTCTGTCATTCAGAACAGAATATATAAACACGCGTAACCCGAAGGAATTTTACCTTCACCAATAGCCGTTACGATCACGTGACTGGTGGTAGCTCACGTCTTTAATTCAAATTCAAATTCAAAACGATACGTGAGCTTCAGGCCAAAAGCGTAGCACTGAACGGGAAGATATCGGCATATTTATATCTAGGACAATTGGTAAGAGGAATGTCCAAAGGAGAGGAGCATTTTAATGTGTATTTTGTAAGTAGAATATTTAGTCAGGAATGCGTAATCCATAGCCGTTGACTTCGCTAATGTTTTCAAATTAATTGAGTTTTTAGCAATTTTTTTTAAGACCGATTCATTCGCGCTTCGTAGTAAGAATGGCACGTGAGTAAATGTTTTTTTTTATGGAGTTGTGTTTTGGGGATGATGAAAGATAATAATTTTGGAATTGTGTGAATATATCAAAGGCCGTAATACCTAATCATGCGGGTTTTTTCTTTTATACTGGAAATTATGAATAAGTATATTTCAATTCCAGGGGCTTCCGGAGTTTGATCTGCTGAGCGGCCATTAATAACGTAACCATGGCGAAAATTTTGATCAGGCAAGCTATTGTGTGTAGACGATTACTGGTTCATTATGAAAAGGGCATCTAAAATATTTATCAATGAAAATAGCATGCAATATCAATTCCAAAGCTAACCTAAATAGAGTATACATAAGATCGATTATGCCACGCCTTCTACTTAATATTCATTAACAAATGCAACATCACCGCAATCGACGCGGAAGATGATTTTCAATATTCAATCAATCAAACGCAACATCACGAAGATAACATGCCATAAAAGTTGACTATATCAAATTTTCATATCTATTTCAAATCTACATTTTCTTTATTCCTGGCCGTTCAAGAAAGTAAAACCATCGAACTGCTCAAGTGTTGTTGCTTTGTTTACTTTAGTGTCCTGAGTTAACGGCGCTGTAACTCGGTAAAAGGAATGAGGGGGGGGGATATTAAGTCCCCCCCTCCTCCTCCTCCCATTCGATTGATTTCTTTATATGAATTTCTATTAAATATAGTGATTTACACTATCTGGCGGGAAAGGTTGGAGTCCATGTTTCCAAGGTCTGAAAGCTTTTTATCTTTTAGAGTCTTGCGTATCCCAACCCTTCTCCCTCCCTTCCTCCCATGCTACGCTCCTAAGAAGGGAACACGTTTCTCTTTTGATCATTTCATTGTACAAAGTATACAACTCTCTGCGTGTTCTTTATGTAACAAACAAAACTCAAGTACGTTGTGATTATCATAATTACATTTTGAAACCCAAAAACAAAAGAACAATGATGAGGATAAGCCAGATTTGCGGAGCAGATGCTTCGCCGGGCTTCCCTGCACTATGGCGAGCCCGCCTGTGTCAGCAATGCCAGCAGTGACCGTCAGGCGACAGTGGAAAACTGGAAACTCAGGAGACAAACACATTTACACCAACGTATCCATAGGCCATGTCCACAGGCACGAGCTTTGTTCGGCAAAGTTTGCAAAAGTTGCAGAGCAAAGCTTCCTCAAATGGACGCGGTCTTAATATCCATAGATTTGATGTGTGAAACAAACTAAAACGTAAAAAAATTATATATTAAAATAATTAGATGGGCAACTTTTGGCGAAATAAGACTTCCAGATTATATAATTTGTTCTTGACCTCTGTCGTGCGGCTTCACTACACTGACTCAGCAGTGGAGGTATAGATGTGAAGCACTTACAAAGAGTGCTAAGTGGATAGAACACACAAGTGAGTCACAAGGGAATATTCTCGAAGTGTATTTAGTAGCGATTGTCGAAAACAGTGTAAATGAGAATAATTTCACAATGTAAGATCATGGCTTTCGAATTACGTACTAATTCAGAAGAAATCAACCAAATATCTTTTAACTAAAATGTTGTAACAATTAAATTAACCAATTGTGTAAGGGTGTTATGACATACATGACACAGGTTTGGCCTAACGACGGGCATCATGACGTACATGAGGTTTGGGTATTTTTTATCACTGTGCCATTTTATTGTGCTGAGTTAGAAGTGAGTGATGATGACTAATGCAGACATAATTACTATATTTACCTTAATAATCAGACCAACATTCAAAACCTAGATGGCACCACTTTCTTCTAGCACCAGCAGGAGAGAGTCTTGAATGGCACCCATCCACGGTCAATAGTAAGCACTTTCTTTATAGAGCGATGGCACATAGCAAGTTGCCGATCTCTTGCTCTAAAGCACTGCCAATGAAGAATGTGCAAGCAGAACGAGAAGAGGAAGGTGACTCAAACCATGCCCAACGTCTATAATGTGCCCCTGTGCCAGTACGGATGCCTTTTACTGTGGCACTCATGACAGTCATAAGCACAAATGTCCTTCCTCTTCCCTAACTCTTGATGTTATCTTCATTTTTGATGGTTCTTTCGTATTCATCCATGACAGTTTATAATAACAAAAAAGTAAAGCTGCTTTTTGTCACCCCATAAAACAGCAATTCTTCTATCAACCTCAGTATAAGAAAACTAATGAGCTGATATGGATCCTACACTACAATTTTAGTCAACTGCAGCATTGATAGAACCTGTTATAGAACACATACAAATCTCTAAATACAAGTAAACACACAAAAAATCATAAAAATGGCTCTAGTTTTATGAGTGACTGAAATAGAGTGGGAAAAGTCAAAGTACTTTGTGTGAAGCTGCCTCGCTCTGAAATAAAACCCTCATGGAAAAGGGGCAAGCGAATCTATTCCCCGTCCGCAATGGGTTAATAAGTACGACGCAGGATAATGATCACATGGATGTGGTTATTATACATTTATTGGATATACATATATATATGTATGAATCAGAAAATATACATGATTTTGAATCATAAAATAAAATTCCAGTACCTACCCAGTAAACAGGAGAGTAATTATTTTGGTATTCAATTCACAACAAAACGTTACATTCGAGACTATAAAAGGAAAAAAAGAATGAAGAGTACCATAGAATGTTGGGAGGAAGAAAAGGATATGAGAGCCAGACCTAGGGAAACACTGGATCCATTCAGTCGAGTCTCAAAACAAGGGAGGAAAGTCCTTACAAGTGGAAGAATACATAAATATACTAGAATCATAAAATAAACAAAAAATAAAATTGGCAATTTCCTTTCTTTTCAAATATAAGAGAAATAAAATTCAAGAGTGACATTGTTTGGGTGTCTCCTCTACAGTGTTCTTTCAATGGTTTGAACTTAAGACTCTACATATATCACATGGAATCCCTGACATCACTTTATGAAATAAACAGAGAAGCAAAAATAGGAATCCAATCTTATCTGCTACAAAGGTCGCTAAAGAAAAGGGTTAATTGCAGGAGAAAGGATAATACAGAAAAGACTAACAAAAACCCAGAGAGAAAGGTGACTACATAAAGATAAGAGAAAAAAAAAGTAGGGAGAAATGTTAACAACTGTAATTACATGGGGTTATTACCTTAAACCACAGACTCCCAAATAAGAACAATGCCATGGTTAATACAGGGTTGGGGCATTAATTAAGTAACACCTCTGTAGAATTATGTGGAAATATTCTTCCAAAAGAAATATCCAATAAAGTTCAAAATTCAACCTTTAGTGATTACAGCACCTGCTTTAACATACAACCATGCTTCTGTTTCTTGCTGCGAGTGATGCACCCTAAACCTCAAGGACAGCAGAGCGACCTGAATTCTGTCTGTCTAAATGCGTGTCAACAACCACAAGAAAGAACCATGCACAGGTACCACGTTAAATAACCAACACAGATTAATAGCAATAAACGGGACTATGATGGGGAAAAAATAAAAATAAAACAGACAAGTTTCTACAATCCTCTTAACTGTTAAACATAATTTTAATTGAAAGTCAAATGCATGAATGTGTGAATGTTGATGTACATTCAGAGGTTCCTTAACATTTATGAACCGATCCCACATTCAACCACATACAGTCATACATGACTATGATCTGACTATGGGAAAAATTAGTGTATTTCAATGATTAATATACTAGGAATGCAAGTTTTCCTAACTTAAGCATTGCATTTACTGTTCAATCTTTTTTTATACCTTTCCTACTATGCACATATTTGTGGACCTCTTAATACATTCTTAAAATAATCTCCCTTGTAAAAATTACTTCTTGATGATCAAATTTCAATCATTTTTCAATAAATCCTTTAACAAGTTCTTGGGCAAGCAAAATGAAGCTACATTTAGATTTCCTTTCAGGTGTCAAGATTCCAATTGCAATAGGCTTTTCAGAAAGTAAAAGTACAACTATCAAAATGTTTTCTTTCTTATAGCCTTTCTTTTCCTGCTCTAAACTCCTGATACATTAATATAAATATCTGCCTTTGCATTTCTCAACACTAAATAATGATAAATCTATAGATTTGACATTATAACAGTTCTATATACTTCTCTATACAATGGTAAAATCAAAGACTTCTCCAGGTCAAACTTACATCTCTGGATTCCTCAACCCTCGCAAATTCACAACTGAAGCGACCCGCACACAGCAACATTAACTGCCACTTATCCCGGATGAACGCACCAATAACAATGCCAGTATTTACCTTCACTTACAACCTATTTCAACCACAAGGGACCTTAGCAACACCTTCCTCACCTCCTCAGCCTACTTTGGAACATCCATACATAAACATGCCAAAGATACAATAGGCCAATATACACAAGGAAGAGCAACATCCCCCCTCCACCTAAGCTCATTCCTTGGGTATTCCAGGTACGTAAGCAACAACATAAAACAACAATAATTATAAATAAAATAAATCGAAATACAATGCCAAGTTTGGAAATTACAATATAAAAAAAAGCTAAGTTGGACTCTAATCAATCTATCAATCGAGAAAAAGAAAGAAAAAATCTCAAACCAAGAGTGTACACAGAACTTTTGAATTCCAAGCACGCCACGTCAATGAGAGAATAGGAGTTCAGGTCGCGATTTCATGCCCGTGCCGTGATGCCAGTGTTGAAGTGGAGGGGAGAAGAAGGAGCAGAGTGATGCTTCATTGAGACTTCTTGGTCGCTGCGTCATATGAGGGGGGCAACTCCGACTGAAAATTGAGGGGTAGTTTTGTTATTTCGATGTTCATATTGTGTGTTTCTTTGTCTTCATTATAACTTGTCTTCACTCTTTTGGAAGAAATACACTTACAATATATTTTTTTATCTTCAACTTTTTTTTATTTGTTTAATGAGAAAGATGATAAAGAAAAGGAAGAAGAAATGACAACTAGAGGAATTGAGGAGAGATGGAAAGGAATGAGGATGGGGAGGAAATGAAGAGAGGGAGAAAGGGATGAGGAAGGGGAGGAAATAAGAAGAGGAAAGGGATGAAGATGGAAAAGAAATGAGGAGAGAAGGATAGGGAGGAGAGTGGAGATGGAAAGGGATGAGTAAGGGGAGGAAATGAGGGAAGGAAAGGGAAGAGGAAGGGGATGAAATGAGAAGAGGAGAAAAGAGAGGAAATGAGGAAGGGGAGGAAATGTGGAGAGGAGGAATGAGGAAGGTTAGGGAGTGAGGGGCTTTAAAAGTAGATGGAAAGCAAAGAGAAAATAATTAATAAAGGGAAAAGAAAAATGAGGAACACAGAGGGAGGGAAAAGAGGGAGAGAGGAGGAAGGAGAGAGGGATGGGGGGATGAGAGAGAGAGATACAGATGTAGTTATATAGATATATAAATAGATCTAGATACAGATATCAACAATGTACACTTACATATGCAGGTGGGGGGACATAGGCATACTGTGGGTTGTTGGGGTCATAGTAAGCACTCTGTGCTGCCTCCTGGGCCTTGGCATCTGTGGACAGACAATGGTACATGGAAACTTTAAAATTTACATTTACAGACTTGACCAAAATCTCAGCCTCCTATAAAATACATTTTCCAATATATTGCATTCATACTTGGCTTTAATGGTTAGTATCATTCTGTAAAATCAAATGTAACCATAAAGGAAGCCCGTAGTGACTTCAAAAAACAAAAAAAAATGTAACTAACTTTTGTTTAATGCCATAAAAAATCAAATGGATGAAATGAACCAATATTACAGCACTGTTTGGAAATAGTTGGACTGATAAAAATACCATTTCAATAATTCATTGGCGAACTAATATGTCTCTAAACTACTATTCAAATATCATCAAAGTTTGAAAGGTATGTCATGAGTTCGAAGGCATGCCAAACTTTTCCAAACATTTGAATTATGCCTTTGTTGCATTATACATTACACCAATACTATTTCCAAACAAGTTTCTAATTTTACATTGTGAAATAAAAATCTGTATGCACCTTGTAGTAATAATGTATAGCACAGCATACAAATATATTCACAGATCTAATGAAAACAATCCTCTTAGTTTAGCTCTATGCACAACCCATACTAATCTCAAAGTTACCCTAGCATTGAATGCTAAACAGATGATAGAGCACTTTAACATAGAACGTTCGGTGATTTTTCTAGTTTTTGTTTGGGGGGCACGACGGGGACGCGTGTTTTTTGTCCAGCCGGGAGGGAGGAGCAGCGCGCGCCCAGCCAGCTCCCGGCCAGTGAGGCGAGATGATCCCGACGGTTAGGCTTATGCGTAAAGAGTCCTGGATTGGAATTTTGATTTAAGCCAGAGGTCAGGGCAAGGGAAAACGGGTTAAACAAGGAATTACCACTGATGATCACTGCATAGGTCTAAATGACAGTAGGGCACCCACCTGCAGCACTAGTGGTAAATCCAACAGCCCCATTGTAACCATTGTGGCCACTCAACCCGGGGTAGGGTGGGGGTGCCTCGTACATGAAGACTTCATCCGCTGAAAAGGGAAGGTGAGACATAATTCTCAAGTTCTTGAAAGACAATGGTACTGCTAGTGTTAACAAGTTGAGATATGTGCCAAGAAGTTACACTGACTTTGGCAAATGCTGTAACAGTTGTGATATATGTCAAATAATATGGATGATACACACAGTTGCCCATAAGTAACTAGTCATGAATGAAGTCTAAAAGTAAATGGTGATGAAGTGAGTACAGATTATAAAAGCAATGATGGTAGTAAACATTGTAAAGCAGGAACCTGTATGATAACACAATTAATACTAAACAAATACAAAATAGTCCACATTATCCATGTGAAAATGAGAAAAAGTCTATGAACTATTACAGATTGTCATTGTTTGCAGGATAATGATTATTACAGGTGGCTTTTGTCAATGAAAAAATGAGAATAAAAAATGCATTACAGACACTATAAGGAGGATACAGATGAGGAGGATGAGGAGGAGAAAAACCATATGCAGAATGAGAAGATTAGCCCTGGAAGAGCAAGCATATGTGCAAGAGAAATCAAAGAAGAAAGAAAAAGAGGGGGGGGGGGTGAGGGAGAAGATGGGAAAATTATGAAAGAAGAGTTAAATGAGCAAAGACAACAAAGGTGAAAAAAGGTAAAACTTCCAAGGCATATATATTTCAAGACCCATGTGCCAAAAAGCATCAAGAGAAGGCCAGCAGCCCACCTTGTGGTCGATCAGGGAAAGTGGCAGTGGGAGGCACCCAGCCTGCATAGCCT
>NW_028234442.1:14362088-14369588 GCF_977035675.1 Penaeus japonicus
ATATGCTGCGTGAAGCTCCCTCCCTATGCAATAAAACCTGTCTTGTGTGCAGTGCAGGTGTCACCGATTCCATTTTTGTTATCAAACCAAGAAAATATTTACCCTGTATACAACAAATTAATAAATCAGTTATGTATAATATAGTCAAAGTCAAATGGTTACTTGAAACATTCTTGTGATCAGTGAGCTCAAAATCTGATTAAGGACAAATTTCACCTTTTTCTGCACATCACAAACAAATATTCCATTACTATGACATTTCTGAATGTGACATTCACACTTTCCATTGCTTGAGATCATGATATTGACTACTTTCATTTCACAAGTTTGTTGATCTATAGAATTTCTATAATAAGCTCAAATTCCCAAGAATATAGATCCTATACCAATAGAGTAAACATTCTTTGAAATCTGCACTATGATGACTAATAATCAATGGCTCTTCCAATGCCACACCCCATGCAATACAAACTAGCAAAACCAGGACTTGCATCACAAGTCTTGCACTCGACTGAATATGACATAACTACTCTTATATTTTACTTCTCTCAGATTGTCTGCACACTTTGGTTAATTCAAAATCAACATCTCTGAATATATTAATATAGAATGTACACTAAAATCATGACTGATGTGGTCAAAAGGACACAGAATATAATCATTACACTTTACACTGGCTATGCATGGAGTATGGAGAGCTGAGACTTAACAAAAGGAGGGATATGGGGGGTGCAAACTGAAAATATCTTGACAATGAGATGTCCATCTCCAAACAAAAACTTAAAGATAAAGCTCTTGAAGTATAAAAAGAAACCTGCAATGCCCTTATAAAAATCATTAGATGGAAGTTAACACCACTAGAAATAATTATGAAACTTATCACTGGGGACTTTTCTCAATAACAAGTAAACAAACTGACAAGAGGTATGCTGAATCAGATTGATGTTTCATGTATGTTTATGATAAATGTGTAGAAGGAACCTGGCTTTCAAAATGCGACTCTTCACTCCTAATCATATTGGCTGCACTTATATTCAAGTGACTACTGCAGATTCTATACTTTACACTTGGGCAAAGGCCAACAAACCACCTCTAAGTGTAAAAAGTTTTCCTGCATGATAGAGCTTAACTGGTTCTTCATTTGATGAGAAATTGCCAGGGTGGTCTACCTGGCCTATCACTATTCTGCAAAACTACTCATAAATTGAAGAATTAATTGAATTGTTTGTATACAGTGCAGAAATACTTGTGATTTGCTATAATAAGAAATTGGGTACAATTGAATACAACTGGCAAAGCCTACAATATTCCAGAACACTAAATAAATAAAGCATAAGATATTGAAT
This sequence comes from Penaeus japonicus, assembly GCF_977035675.1. Classification (NCBI taxonomy): domain Eukaryota; kingdom Metazoa; phylum Arthropoda; class Malacostraca; order Decapoda; family Penaeidae; genus Penaeus; species Penaeus japonicus. The sequence continues at coordinate 14,363,435 of NW_028234442.1, forward strand.
CCATAACCTGTCTGAGAGAATCATCCGTATTCGTAATAACAGCTGTGGCTCCCTTTTATTTTTTTCAAACTGATATACATTCAATGGCTGCAGAATTCTAATCTTCAGTAGATAAGAGGGTAGTGATACTACAGTTCTGTGGTCAACATGACACAAGCTTAATTTAGGAATTAAATTTTTCCTCAATTCACATCAAAAGTATATAAGAACCACATCATAAGAAATATCCCCCAAAATTTCACCTTATCAATAATTTCTTTCTTCACCTGCACAGCTTCTACCAAGCACTACCAAGGTCCTAGCAGATCAATACTCATAATCAATACCAGACTTTTCACACAATACCTCCTCCTCCAGAACCTAAACCAAACCAGAATACATATATTAGCCAAGAACAGTGACTACAGAGACTTGCAAAGGATTACTCATTCTGGGCCTCAAAACTTTAGCGCCAAATATGCTCACACCAAGATATCTCAGCTCCAGATTTAGGGCACGTGTTTATTTCTTGAGTCAACATCAACTCTTCTTTTTTTTTACTGCATTTATGTGTTTATAATAATCCCCTTTCAGACATTCCACATGAAAGTGAAAAAGTTCACCTACAATATACAAACCAAGGAAATATCTTATCATAATGATTCCTAAAGACAGCCTAAATGTTCCCATAACCCATTCACGCTGGGGCAATTCTGGCTCTGAACGGTCACAATGCCGGGGTTTGCCAACATATAGGCCTAACGCCTCAGGATTCTTGGGCCTGGGCTGACCGACCACTCGCTCACCTCAAGCGCAAGCCTTGACCAAATATCTCTTCACCGGCGTCTGACACAAAAACCACAAAATGTGTCAGCACATCATCTGACGCGAATGGGTTAAAACAACAATTCAGCTGAAAAATGTGACTCAAAAGAATATGCTTTCATAACAAGCGCTTCCTAATTGTGAGTTCCGAGTAAAGGACATTAGAACTAACAACTGCACATGCCACTTTATTCTTGCAATTAAGGTTTAACCCCTTCCCGCCGGCGCTGTTCCGTCTTTGCATTGCTGCAATGCCGGGGCTCTTGAACGCATAGGCCTAAATCAATTATATGATTGACGCCACATGCCGGCACCCAGCACTATGCACTTTGCCAATCGCTGTCTGTGGCCGGCGGTATCGGGTTAAGAAGATGCGAGATGGGTTATTGTAAGACACTTGTTATGACAGTATATTCCTTTGGGGTCTATTTTGCATTTGAAATATTGCACTTTATTACAGCAAGTCTGAAAAAGCCTATTGACAAAAATTAAAGTTGAAAAGAGTTCTTTGATATTAGCATGTTAAATCATATCTGGAGCCAGCCATTATCGTGGTTGTTCCAGTGGTTGCCATAGTATAGCATACTCATTAGGCTCATATTTTGTAATTGAGCTGTTGCGCTATACTGTAATATGCTTGAAATAAACAAGTGAATAATAAAAGCTTATAAGAACAAACTGACATCAACACCCCAAACTTGTAGCAAAAAAGTGGTGCAAACATTACTGGAACACAATATAAACGAACCACTCATACTTTCCCTGTAGCAATAACATGATGTAACTGCAGTAGCTAGATAAAGTACCATTTTTACATGACTGGCCAAAAATACAGCTTGATACCAAGGGATTCCAACCACAAACTAGGCAATTACATGAACCAACCGACACACCTACAAGTACATTGAATACTAGCTAATAAAACAACTATCAATTAAAACTGATGTAACCAATATGAATGTTTACTGAAGGAAGTATTATCGACACCTGCCGTCGATCCCAAAACTTTCCTTTTAGAAAACCGCAAACAAAAGTCAAATCAGCTGACCTCGGATATTCCTATAATACTTCGTCTGTCTTTCCTCTTACAGTCTGCGATAGGTGGTTAATGCTACAAATAAGTCACTGGGAGTAATAATTACAATACAAATGAATGAGAAAAGTATTAAAAAGGATGAGATTTTCTTGTGCAAACAAGAAAATATTCGACACACCCACTACATTTTCATCAATATATCTCCCTATTTAAGCTTGAATTTCTCTTTTTTCTACGCCTAGTTGCTCTTCAGTCATGAATATCTGTAAAATCAAATTAAAATTAAATTGAAAGAGGTAATAACTCACCATTCTCCCGCATAAATAAGGACGCCTTTCCCTGCGTGTGCACTGTTCAACGCCATGTTGACGACTGGTATCTTCACTCCCTGTACATTTTACAGGATTCTCATCTTAGGGTATGTTAATTGGCGTTTATGGAATTTCGTGCAATTGGGATATATTGTTTTTATAAATTTCATATTTTGCGGCATGTTATTGCCTTTAAGTTTAATAAGCAAGTAGTTTGAAATATGTATTAAACGTTGGGAAGATGAAAGTTATACTGTCAATTATCTCAATGTATTTTTTAAATTTACATTTGGGCATCCTGTATGCAATACTTCAGAATCTATATCCTCTTTACCAATAATACACAATACTTGTTTACAAATATGTATATGTCATCATATCCTGATTTTTAACGAGAACGTCCTAAAATGCGATTATGTTATGTATTCGAATGGCTTCAAGAATGGCACGGGTTCAACAGAAAAAAACAAATACCACATTTTCTCAGGTAACCAAAGCTTGATATTGACTGCTAATAGTAAATTAGATAATACGAGGTATTAAATGATGAACGATACAAAACATTAATCCCACTTTTTCACAGAAATTCCAATGTTGTTCGCAACGCCACGTAAACGAACAAACCTCGTCAGCTGACAATGACGTCTTGAACTTCCGGAAAATACTGGAAGACCGCGCTTATTGCGCAACAGTTCCATATGTCACTTTCCCCCTCCCCCTAGAACAAGACATGCTAAAATCAACGTTTGTATGTATTCATCTCATATTAAATAACAGTATACTTATACAAAACGCCCGATTGATAGGCCATTGTTTCCTGAATAGATAATGGCTATGAATCATTACACTGTCATTGCTTTTACTATCTCTCCTTATCAGACCGATAGGGTACTGAATATAATGTGCTTACCGATACCCCTTTGTGTGTATAATCACCGTAGGCTTAAGAACATTCACGCACAAAAGAGTCTACATTGCAAATGGAATATATTGAAATATCACATGTAAAATAATTTCTCTGCAAATCTAATGGGAGAAAATATTCCCGTGAAACAACCTGATAAAAAAAAAAAAAAAATGAAAAAAAAAAAATAGATAAATAAATAAATATATATATATATATATATATATATATATATATATATATATATATATATATACTCGGTAAAAAAAAATAGAATGATATATCAGAACTGATGTAAAATAGGATGAACTAAACAGATATGAAAAGAATAGACAAAAAAAATAAAAAAAAGGAAAAAATAAAAATAAATCAAGGCATTGGAATAAATAACGAACAAAAAGTAAAATGAAAGCCATGAAAAAGACGCATTTTACAAAATAAGACGGAAAAAAACAAGAAAGAGGTGCAAAATGAAATCATAATGATAAACGATAAGCATACGAAAGCAGATGAAATAAATATAAAAAACGAGACGAAGAATCTGAGACATAGGTGAGAAAAGCAATGGATACAGCATAAGCAATAACTCATCAAGATAGAGAAATAATTAAAGAATATGTAATACGAATAACAATAAAGATTTTTTTTTAATTTGCCAAAAGTAATGAAATACATCAGAATTGTTGCATCCATATACATTAAAATTATTGCATCCATTTTCATTCTCACATTTTGTTTTCGTAATCATGAAACTCATTATAATTTTTTATATCATTATGAATCATCATCATAACTTTCATCATCATAACAGTATCAGCAGTCATTAGCTTCATTATTACAATCATTACTGTCATTATCATTGTCGTCATTATTACTATTATTGCGATTACCATTATCCTTATATCATTATCCTGATCATTATTTATGTTTATCATAATTATCATTATCGTCAACATTATCATGAATAATTATCATGTGGTTATTAACATCATTAATGACGATAATATTCTTGTCATCATCACTACTGATAGTGATAATAATAATGATAACAATAATCATGATACCGAAAACAAAAATAATAATGATAATGATAATAATGACGACAACGATAAACTCATAAGAATATTAATGATAATTAGCTGATAGCTATCTAAAGACTATTATCATCATTAAAAATATCATCAATATTAATAATATCTATGTTAATAGCATAAGAATAAAAAAATATATATAAATCTTCTTATTACTATCAATATCATGATTAGTAATAATTGCAAATGATGATCAATATCATTATCATTATAATCAATCAATGATTATTAACTTCAATTCAGGATGCCACTTAATAATAATGACAACAGTGATAATGATAAAAACAATGATGATAATGATGATTATGATAAAGTAAAAATGGCATTGGTAATATCATGATAGTAATTTCTTTAATATCATAACTGATTATTAATAGTATCATTATATCATCAATATAATACAATTATGTGATTAATTCCTTATTATTTATACTGTTATCATTATTATCTCTACTATTATGATAAAAAATGATGAGGATGATAATAATAGTAATGGTAATAATTATCATTATCCTTATTCTCTTTATCATTCTTATTGTTGTTATTATTATCATCATCGTTATGTTACTATCTTCATTATCAATAGTATTATTATTATTATTATCATTATCATTACTATTACTGTAATTATTATTGCTATTATCATTACCGTTTACATCATTATCAACATCATCACTTTTATTAATATTGCTCTTATCATTATTTTGTTCTTATCATCATAATGATCATTATTATCATTAACATTATTATAGTAATTCTCATTGCTATTTTTGTTATCGTTATTGTTATTGTTATTGTTATTATTGTTGTTATTGTTGTTCTTATTGTTATTATTATTATAATTATTATCATTATTATTATCATCATTATTATCATTATTATTATTATTGTTGTTGTTATTGTTGTTGTTGTTTTTGTTATTGCTGTTGTTATCGTTACTATTACTATTGCTGTCGTCAATGTCCCTATCACTGCAATCATCTTGCCATTATCATCATTACTGTTATCATCATCAATATCATTATTATCATTACCATTATCATTATCGTCATTACTATCATTATTAGTGTTGATATCATTATCATCATCATTATTATGATCATAATTAATCAGTATCATCATGATCATAGTAATAGTTATAACAATGATAATTGCAATAATTACGATAATGAGAATAGTGATCATAATAATGATAATAAAAACAGTAACAATGAAAACAGTAAAAATTCTATTAAAAATCATAATGATGAAACTACTAATAATAAAGATGGTAAAAATATATACAATAGTAATAATGATGATAATGGTGATAATGATGATACTGATAAAGATAATAATGATAATGATATAATGATAGTGATAATAATGATGATAGTAATAACAAGAAAGTAGTAACATATATAATGCTAATAATAACAATGATAATAATAAAACAACTGGGCTGATGATTATGTTAATGATTATGATGATAATGATAATGTTAATGATAAATGATAAAGAGGATAGTGATGATAACAATAACATCAATAATGATAATGATAATGATAACAGCAATAATAGTAATAATAATAGCAATAATAACAATGATAACAGCATAACAATAACTATAACAATAATGAGAGTAACGATAAATATAATGATAATGACAATGGTGATATTGATAATAATCATCAATCATTGTTATCATCATCATTATTGTTTTCATTGTCATTACAACAATCTTCTTTTATCATAAAAATAATTGTAACAATAACAATAGTTATGATAACTATTTTAATGATGATAATGATGATGATAATAACAAAAGAAAAGGTAATGGTGATAATGATACTTACAACAATAATAATATAAATAATATTATAATGATCATTATAGTAATGATGTTAATAATAGTAATGATAATTGCAATAATGATAATGATAATGATGGTAGTAATCGTAATAGTAACAGTGATATTGTTAGTAATGTTAGTAACAGTAATAATGATATCATTAACAACAATGGTGAT
>NW_028234442.1:14382088-14384588 GCF_977035675.1 Penaeus japonicus
ATCCTTTGTAATTATGCTTTATTTATTTAATTGCTCCACTAATTATGTCTGTAATCGCACCCTCTCGAGTGGAATCGGTACTAAATAAGATAATGATCATGATAATAGTGATGATAATGATGATCGTGTTGAAAATAGGGATAATGATGATAATGATGATGATAGTAATAATAATAATGGTGATAGTACTGATAATGATAATAAGAATGATGATAATGGTGATCGTCATTATCACTATCCTCATTATAATTATTTCCATTTTACTCATTATAATTAGTGCTATTGTCATTATTATTTCCTTCAAAATTACGGCAAGTATATTTTAATCGTTGTTATTATTATCATTCCCACCATAAGCATTACTTTTATTATCATAATTCTTCTTCTTCTTCTTCTTTTTCTTCTTCTTCTTATTATTATTATTATCATTATCATTATTGTTATTATCATTATTGTTATTATTATTATTTTATCATTATTATTATTATTATTATTATTATCCTTATTATCCTTATTGTTATTGTTGTTATTATTATCATCATTATCATTATTATTATCATCATCATTATTTGTTGTCATTATTATCCTTGTTATTATCCTTATTGTCATTATTATTGTTATCATCATTATTATCATCATCATCATCGTTATATTAATTATATATCTTATCACAATGATCATCAAAATCATCATTGTCATAATTGTTATGTAAAATATCTGATTATTAATTGAATTTCTTAGATTTGATATCAATAACCTCATTTAATTGTTTCTCCACCACGATCTTAAAAGGTGTTCTACCATTATCTACATTATGCTTTTGTTTCTCTACATCTCTTTTGCTTAATTAAAAAAAAAAACTATAGAGGATGATTTAGATCTTTGATTTTTTTTTTTTTTTTTTTTTTTTTTTTTTGCTCCTTTAAGGAACCGAGAAGTAGCAGTGAAAAGAGGATGATAAGATCTTACTTACAAAAGGAAGATTCATCATTACATTTGTTTTCTCGTATCATGTACGTTTACCTTTAACCTTTGCGTTGGGAGAATGTTTTTAATCATTCCCCTTTTTTTATTGGACATAATATCACTTGTCATTATACCCAACACGCGAGTCCGTTGCCATAGCAGGAATGCCCGTTTAGTCAGAGGTAATTATGTTGCCACTACAGTACGGCAACTTGCCAGGAAGTGACGTCCTGAGATCAAGCAGTGTCTATGATAAGATCGCTTGACTATCTACTGCATATTTTCGAGCTGAGAATTCCCTTATCTTGTCTTCACCAGGAGAGCTATTACAGTTCATCGTTACGATTAGGCAAAGATTCATGAATATCAAGGACTTTTTTTTTTTACTGTTTTTTTTTTATCCTCCAATGGCGTTTTACCTCGTTTTTCTTTGTGTCGTTTTTTATCACTAGTACAGTGTCCCCTATAGCGTATTTGCTCTATCGATACCGTCCGACTGAGACTTCATTGCTGTGATTTATAAAAGCAGAAAGCCCAGTAGTAAAAGCGAGGTACAAAACAACATTCATATTCCTTGCGCCCATAATTACTGCATGCTTTATATGGCACTCGAAACACTCTTTGGATCTTTGTACCGTAGATGCTTTCAAGCTTAGAGCCTGACTTTCATAGTGATATCAGCTTGCCTTGACCCTATGCCATCGGCTCATGATTTCATTATCCTAGAGATAAATAAAAGAGAGAGGGTCATGACAAGAAGGGCATCCGACTGTCAAAAAAAAAAAAAAAAAAAAAAATCCCTACCAGGCTAGTCATGCACCTCAGAAAAGATAAACATGCAAACAATCCACACATACGATATTCCTTCCAATGAAAGAAGCAGGAAGAAGGGGAAAGGGGGGAGTAAATATTCATATCATTATCCTCATAATTACGAGTCAAGAGAAACGACCCACGCCGGTCATCAATAAACAATGAACTAACTACCTGTACAGGGGATACGTTGACTCGAGACGTCGCAGCTATGGCGTGTCACTTGTCACGGTGACAGGGTCTCACGTCAGTCCACGGTGCTGTCAGTGGTAGGACCCTTAGAAAACACACTTATGCACTTGTACTTATGATACACTTAGAAAACACATAGAAAACCCTGCGATCTCGGTTCCTTATAGAAAAAAAATCTTTAATCATTCGTTCATTCGTTCGTTATTATTAGTGTGATAGTATAGTCATAATTTTGGAGTAATTATCTTTCGATGGAGATATGGTGGGATTGATAGAAGTTAATTAGTATCAAAATCAGTGAATGGGTTTTAAATCCGGGTTATTATTTTTGATTAATGATGGTGATGAGAATGGTTATGATGATAATGATGTTGATGCTGATGAATACGATAATGATGATGGTGATAATGATGCTGATGATAACTATAATCATAATGATGATAATGATGTTGATTATAACGATAATCATAATAATGATAAAGATGATGATAACGATAACGATTATGATGATAGTGATGATGATGATAAT
>NW_028234442.1:14412088-14419588 GCF_977035675.1 Penaeus japonicus
ACAACACCTTAGTGATTACCAACGACCCACAACCCTTTGGTACTTCAGGTAAGTCAGAAGGGATTCCATTGTGTACAATCTGGCAAGACATGTAGACTTCCTTTACATACGTTATCAAATAAGGAACCAGTCTATGTCTTCCCAGCATGTCCTTGCTTGAGGTTTGTTGGCCTTTGCTGGACAGCTGATTGCATGTAGGCCGCGGTGATTGCTCGAATCATTACAGATGTAATGGCAAATTTTAACTCAATCAAGAGCATAATTTAATGTAAATTATCCCTTCCACTTCCCTGAAATTAATCACCTTACTGATTCCGCAGCAAACAGCAGCAGGCCAGTCGGGGTAAACGAATGCTGACCAATAAAGAGAACGGGATGATGGCAAGCAGCAGCAGCAGTTCCTTGCGGTTACCCCTTCAGGAGACTTCGAACGTCCCTAAGAGCACAGAGGTTACGCGGAAGGAGAGCACCAGCAGTACAGGCAGCACGGGGTAGGAATGTCTCTTGTCTTTTGGTTGTGTGGAATATATGTAGTTTTATTTCCACCTCTCTTTTTCTTGCTCTCCTTTCTCTCTCTCTCTCTCTCTCTCTCTCTCTCTCTCTCTCTCTCTCTCTCTCTCTCTCTCTCTCTCTCTCTCTCTCTCTCTCTCTCTCTCTCTCTCTCTCTCTCTCTCTCTCTCTCTCTCTCTCTCTCTCTCTCTCTCTCTCTCTCTCTCTCTCTCTCTCTCTCTCTCTCTCTCTTTCTCTCCCTCTCCTTTTTTCCTCTCATTATCCTTCTCTCTTTCTCTCTCTCAAACTCTTTTTCTCTTGCTCTCTTTCACTTTCCTCTCTCTTCTCTCTCTTTTTTCATTTTTCTTGCTCTCGCCCTCTTTCTCTCCTCTTTCTTTTTTCTCTCCCTCTCTCTTTCTTTCCTTTCCTTAACTTCTTCTTCCCTCATTCTTTCCATCTCCCATTCTACTGTGGATATATTTTTTTAAAGATTTCCCTTTCACTGCTCTGCAAAGATTCCCTTCAAATGTTCATGTACTTTCCCTCTGCAATACAGAGAGAAAGGTAAGCGGAAGTGGACCCTCGACGACTTTGAGATTGGCCGTCCGCTCGGGAAGGGAAAGTTCGGCAACGTTTACCTGGCACGAGAGAAGACGAGCAAGTACATCATCGCCCTCAAAGTGCTGTTCAAGTCGCAGCTCCAGAAGGCCAATGTAGAGCACCAGCTGAGGAGGGAGATTGAGATCCAAGCCCATCTCAGGTGAGGGATTCCACTGCTTTTATCGCTTTCATTCTTGAGCGGCTGTTGAATGCTCTTGGTACGGTCTGTTATAAACACGCAGTCACCGTATTCACATTACAGCCTCAAAACTATTCGTAATGAGAGAAGAAAACTAGTCATCATCACTTCTCCCTTCCACCCTCAGGCATCCTAACATCCTGCGGCTCTACGGCTACTTCCACGATGATGTGCGAGTGTACCTCATCCTGGAGTATGCACCTCGTGGTGAGTTGTACAAGGAGATGCAGCAGCAGCCCCATAGCCACTTTGATGAAAAGAGGTCGGCCAAGTATATCATGCAGCTTGCAAATGCTCTCAAGTAAGTGTTACGGTATTTACTCTTTTTCATCATTTTCTTGATTTTCTCTTTGTTCTCCTCCTCCTTTTCTTACCTTCCCTCTTTTCTTTTCCTTATGGAGCTTTACTTTTTTCTGCTTTTATTGTTTTCTGAAAGGTTTACTATTGTTGATATTGTCCAGTCCTGCCAATAAATTTTTTTGTTTCTTTGCCTTTTGGATAGTTATCTGTTTTTTATTTTTTATTTATTTAATTATCTGGTATGCTTGCAAGATACATAACTGAAGATGCAAGAATTAGAAGTGATATTAATAGGCACACACCAGCTGATTTCTCTTGCAGAGCCAGTATTTCTTTACCTGACAGTTTCATTTCATAGGTATGGGTATGTGGTAATCATTAAAGATTATCTAATAAAGTTTGGTGTCCTTCCAGGTACTGCCACACCAAGAAGGTCATCCACAGAGACATCAAGCCAGAAAACTTACTATTGAGTCTCCGAGGTGACCTGAAAATTGCTGACTTTGGTTGGTCCGTTCATGCGCCTTCTTCAAGGTATGTTGTGTGACATAAGCTGCTGGTCTAATTATTTTTTTTTATATCTTAATAATAGTATCATGACTATTTAATGGTAATTTGTAATTTTTTCTGATGTTTTTAAACTTTTGAAAATATTGAAAGGGTATTTATAGGATATGATACAGGTAATAATATGGTAAATTTTGGTTGAAGTTTGAAAATTCTCAGTTTGTTTAGGTGTTGACAGAAAGCTACTTGTTAGTGATTAATCTGTTTGGAGTTGATCCCATATTAAACTGTGATAAGCCCATGCTTTTTTAATAAGGAATAGGGTTGATGATCATGAATATACTGTAATGTAGGAGAGCATGTATTATATTTTTGTTTGTATTTTCAGACGGACTACACTTTGCGGCACTCTAGATTACCTCCCACCAGAGATGGTTGAGGGAAAGGCCCACGATGAGAAAGTAGACTTGTGGTCTTTGGGTGTCCTCTGTTACGAGTTCCTCTGCGGGAAACCTCCTTTTGAAGCAGAGACCAATTCTGAGACTTACAAACGTATCAGTAATGTGGATCTGCGGTTCCCTTCTCACGTCTCAGATGGAGCTAAGGACCTTATTGTTAAGGTGAGTATCTTCAGTAAATGGAGATAGTTTGGAAGAAACAGCCTATATTGTGTAGTATACCTAGTGGTCAAGAATGTTGCCATGGCACAGATCTTTGGCAGGGTATGAGATATTGCATTACAGTTTGTCATTGTGGCATTTTAAACCGTGTGGAAGTTGTGTCACTGCTTAGCAGGATTCATATCAGCACGGCTTTAAAGTTTTATATAATTAGATGAATAGTAAAAGAGTCGCCTTTTTAGTTTTAATTATTTTTTCATCCTTGTTCTGATTTTGCTGCACTGCCATCCCCACCATTAGCGAAATCTTACACCTTTTCCTTTCTGTCCCCAGCTCCTCCGCCGCAACCCCCGTGCTCGCTTGAACCTTGAGGGCGTTCTAGCACATCCCTGGATCTTGGAGTGCACCAAAGATCTGCCTGCTCCCTCAGCCCACCGAGTGTAGTGATTACAGTGGAGGTCCTGCAAATATTGTGATATTGTCCTCAAACAAGAATTTATGCATTTTGTACAAAGTTAGGTGCTTTGACCACAATCTTTTATAAAAAAAGATATTACTTTGTATGCCATTTTATTCGGTAACAAGTAGCATGATTTTGTAGCTAATAACTGTGGGTCATTCCATTCAGTGTTCTAGAAAGGGTATTTGTAATATTTGATGAATATTTCTCTCTTGTATTTATGATTAAACGTAATGAGATAAAATGAACAAAAAATACATGGTCAGTTTGCAATCAACATTATGGGGGAATGGGTTAGCTTTCATTATCAAGCTCAGAAAAAACTTTTGTAAAAATGGGCACAAACAGATCCAGACTGAGTGAATAGATCATAATCATGTCAGAGACTCTTGGCCTCTATACATGTATCAATAATTTTTTTACACCGGGGACTCGCGTCGTCTATAGTTGAGTTCCAGCATCATGGAGTTGCCTGGACGACCTCCAACTATCAAAGCTTTAGATTGGCAGAATGCTTGTGCTTTTTTTAATTTTTATCATTGTATGCTTGAGCAATCTCTATTCTCTCTCTCTTGTCCGTTAGTTCCCAGTTATGTGTTATTCATTATTTTCTTCCTGTTGCTCTCTTTTAAGATAGCAAACCTTGATAACTACTGTCCATCAGAACTCTTTTCCCGTGTCAGTTTTGTTTGTGTTTGATAAGCTTCTGTAAATAAGTTCCTTTTTTTCTTCTTCCTTTTATTAGTAGCACTGCATTGAGAGAGATCATTTATAGAACAGTGATTAACAACACTTTCAGAACTGAACATAGCTGCTTTGACTGTGAAGGTGTGCATGCGACTGTGATTGTCACTGAACAAAACCATGGCGGTTTCTCCTATTAAGAATTTTATTATCTTTTTTATTATTAGAGTTAACTTCTTTTTTCTCTTTTTCTGCTTGTGTATTGCTTGACATTCTGCTAACATGTTTCTTGACTTTTGTGGTGTTAGCTCAGTTTAGTGCTGTTAGCTGTTAGTGCTGTCGTAATAAAAATATTTTTCTTGTTCACATGTTATGCAATTTTGTAAATCACGAGAAACCTTTTTTTTTTTATTATTCTTTTTAGAGTATGTTATTAGTTTACTCTATATTTATTTCTTTATCCTAGTTTAGTTTAACCCAATATTGAGATTGCCACAATGTGTTTCATTAGTATAATAAATATTATTAGTATGAAAGTTGTGTACATAGCTTACTAAATAAGTTCCCTTTAAACAGTTTTGTAAATCAGGAAAGTAAAAACAACTGTATTTACACTGCATTTATTCTGCCTTGTATTTGTACTCGGATTTGAATGTAAAGTTTATGGCCAAGAAACAAATCTTAACTGTTAATACATTTGCCTTTTTCTTAAAGTTGGCTTCTAATTGTTCATGACTTTTCATTTATTTTTATATATATATTTTTAGGAAAGTAGTGAATCCAGAAATGGGATGACATATGTTGATGAATAACAAAAACTAAAAAAAAATAAAACTGGTAATTCCTCATACATTTTCATTAACCCAGTGACAATGGAGGATGCTCCGTGTTCTGCACACTTTACTCGTGTGGATATTTATGGCTCTGATGACCCTTATTCTTAAGCCATAGTCTGGCAAAGTCAGGCATTTTTTATGCTTTTGCTTGAAAAAAATCTGCTCATCCAGAATCAAATTTAATTCTGGTATAGCAGCTAATGCCATTGGGTTAACCTGATCTTTTGAAATAAATATACTTTAAAATGGAGAGGGGGGGAATCAATAGTATTTTTAATACTGTTTAAAGCAAAAGTTTCCCTTTGATGATAAGTTTAAGTGTTGGTTGAGTGGTGGAGAATAAACACAGTTTAGAGGATGTTTTGATAATATATATTAACCCACTCACGACGGGGGCATTCCAGCCTTGAATGTCACAATGCTGGGGCTTTCGAGCGCTTAGGCCTAAATCAATTAAATGGCTGGCACAATATTGTGCCGCCCGGTCACTGGGCTTTTGAATGAGCGGTACAGAAGTGTACCACCCGTCCAGAGAGGGTTAATGTGAATAATTGTCACTACTTCGTACCTCATTCAAATGTTCAATATATTAATGCACAGTATAGATATGGCATTTGTAGCGCATGTCCAACACATTTCTTGTGTTAAGATTTCATGCTCTTCATTTCATGTATTTTCTGCAAATATCATCAATCTTTGTATCTTAAAATCTGATATAGTTTGATGTTAAAATAAACACAGACATTACCTTGTCTGGTGGGTAATTTCAAGAAATTCTGAATTTTAAGGTAGTGTGGGGAAAAAAAAAAATAAAAAAATTATTCTGTGAACCAGTTGATTTTGTTCCAATTTTTATCAAACTAGGATGTGATTTCAATTGCTAAACTGTCAATATTTTTCTTTAATGGTCTTTGAATAGATCCTGATCTAGGTAATTTAAACAACATTTCTTAAAAAACAATTATTTAAAACTTCCCAATATACATGGCACTTTTTTTTTTTAAGAAATATATAAATACTACACCAAACACTGTTGGCCTTTATATCAAGCACTTCATAAATTTACACTCGTATATATATTTATAGGTACAATGTTTAAAAACAAATGTAATAATGCCAAAACAGCTGGCAGGAGTGGAGTCAATGACAAAAGCATAAGCTCGTCAGTGGCAAGACCGACATTGAAAGACGTCCGGTAAGGATTTTTCCGTATGGAAGCATGAATGAAACACACAAGGGTATTTGCAACTCTTCCCCAAACACGTGTCACCCTCAGTACAACACGTGGCTCCCAATCTGTTTGCAAGACTTTGTGACAAAAACTGTTAGTTGTTGTTATATCTTTCCCCCCGATTTCTTTTAACCTTTTTTCTTATTTTCTTCCCAATTTTTCTGTTTTTGTTGTTGATATTCCTCCCCCCCATCTTTTAGTTTGTTTTATTTCCTCCCTCTTTTGTTGCCTTTTAAATTCTTTCACATTCTTTTGTTGAAAATCCTGCCACCATATATATTTCTTTAATTCCCCTCCCTTATCTTCCTTGATATTCCTCCCCCCCCCCTGCTATTTGTTGATTTTCATCCCTATTTTTTTCTTTCTCTCTTTTGATAATCCTCTTCCTTATACCCCCATCTCATCCTATTTTCCTCACTGGTTAGTTTTCCAATAATTTAAAAGTAACAATCTTGTCATTTCTTTAGGTAAAGCAGGAGTATTATTCTTTTGAGTCTATGGATGCAACTAAAAGATTATTAAGATTATTCTTCAACCTGATTGTATGTAATACTCTGATTGCTGGTTTTGGAAGACATAATTTTAGAATATGTAAAAACTGGAGGAAAGTTTAAGTACAAGTAGCTGAGTGATTGTCAGAAAAGGGATAAATACGTTCTTTCCATTTCTGAAATGAAAATCTGGTCATTAGGCAATTAAATGGATGCCTTTCTAATTATAAAAAAATATACATTTATATAATTTCTTTTCTTTCCAAAATGGACCTAGTCCTATTCCCCATGTAGGTCTTTGGCATCAGCCAAGAGTCAGATTTCCCCAAAATACATTAAAAACTGGAAGATTTCACCTATAATGTTTCCTGTTCAAATAATACTTAAGAATCATGAAATTCAATAAACTTTAAGCACTTGAATTGAGAGAAATATTGCATACTCAGACTACAGTAACAGTGTCACTGCCTATACTCCAAATAGTTTGGAAGAGTAAATGCCCTCAATTGAATATTAGGTAAATAAATAAATCAAACCAATACAAGAAAGCCAACACACCCGACTTAAATGCAATTAGCACACGAACCAAACAGCAAACCACCAGCTCAAACCCTCTGCAATGCCATGGGTTCCCATTTTTATGCTTTTACAGCTGCTTGATATCAAGGTAGTTCTGACCTATGCCAAACTTCTTGAATTTCTGACCTGGCAACCTTAACCACAACTAGGTCTGTCCAGCTCCCATGGCAAGCAGAGCTATGGCATGTTTCCTCATCATTTGAAAAACTGAAATCCAAAGGTCATTTGAAGGTTTACACAGGTACATACATGTGAGTACATTTACATGTATACAATATATGTACAAGTATACATATACTGTATACATATATGTATGCGCATATACATGCATGTATAAATGTATGGATGCAGTGATGAAAGACTGTCAAAGACAGAAAAATAGTGGTGTGTTAGACCATGTTGACATAACAATGAACTCATATTAGCTTAGACAAACCAAATAAACACATACACGCATTCACACATATACATACACTTACAAGTACAAGCACAAACACACACATA
>NW_028234442.1:14437088-14457088 GCF_977035675.1 Penaeus japonicus
GTGCATGTTCATGGCATTAATGAGTAAACCTTTGGCTAATACCTTTTAGTTTACTCAACAAGTATCAGCAATTACCCACATGATTTTATTATCATGTGTGCCTACTTAAGAGATAAAATATTTTCAAGAGCATTACACATATTGCCCTACAAGTTATATCTTTACTCTCCAATCTAGGTGCTGTAAATCCTCATAAATACAAAGAGGTTAATTCTTTTGTCATGTAAAGAAATTATTCAAACTGCAAAAGCTTCCACAGAAAAGCAATCAGCCATAACAACATCACAATTTCTTTTTCTTTCCCTTTTCCTCCTTTCCTCCTCTTCTCTTTTCCTTACCATACTGCAAGAAAACATTCATGACATAGCAAATTTCAATAAAAAAAAAACTCCCAGGACTTACATTCCTGAGCGGGGCCTTCCAAAACATGTCTGTTTGAGATCTCCGGCTGGGATGAGTAGAGCATTGTGGCACGGATGTTGGCCGGATTGACTCCTGGCCCATACTTTTGTACTAGAGCTTGTTCATAGTCGGGAGCGGGTCGATACTGCGGGAGGAGAGTTCTGGGGGAAGGGAGGGAGGGAGAGAAACAATAGTATGAGCAGTTGGTGGGACATGATATTTTTCTAGCATGGTGTCTCTTATTAATGGACCCATAACAAATGCACTGTTATATGAAATGCACTAAATAAATTCTTCTATCAACTTTAATTCAATCTGATAAAATAAAATAATTATTTTTATCTTCAAAATCATAAAGCAAAAATCTACAATCACTTGTCACAATTTGCAATACCTTCTAAAGCTGCCACGAGTAGAAGGAAGACTGAGGTTGGAAGAATACAAAGCCACTTGTTGACCAGTCGCATCGTGGTGCTGCTGCTGGCTTGGCTGTGTTTGCTGCTGTTGAGGAGGCTGTGGCTGTGGCTGCTGTGGGGGTGGCTGCTGTTGGGACTGCTGCTGTTGCTGCATGGCTGAGGTTTGTGAAACCTGGCCATGGGATGCCAATACAACCTGTGGGAGAATCAGGATGAGGTCATTAGTTACCGATATCACATGGAATGCAATACATCAAGGTATAAGAGAAACACATGATCAACTATGCCTTACAGGGAAAAAAAATAATAATAATAAAAAAATAAAAAATAAAATAAAATAAATAAATAAATACAGATAAATAATAACAACAATGATAATAACAATAGTAATAATAATAATAATAACAATAATAATAATAATAATAATAATAATAATAATAAAAATAACAAAACTAATAATCATAAAAATAAGTCACAAATCACAACCTCCAATTCATCTCCTAGCCTACATGTCACAGGGAGGACCTCAAGCTTACTGAAACCTCCCCCTCACCACCCCTAGATGGCACCAGAGAACTGAACTCACCGGGTTTTGCGGGTGATGGAGGGAATTGAGGGAGTAGGCCGACTGTGACAGCATCCCGTAAGAAGGATCGCTGATCATCTGAGAGCTGGAAGATTCCAGGGCACTGCTGAGATGGCCCCCAGCATCACCAGACTGGAGGACAAATATCAGATTGGTGTTAAATGGGAAAAGAACATGTGAAATTAATTCATATATACATATACAGGTATATCTTTAAGTGCATATAACTATCATAGGATGAGTATTCTGGGTATCTAGTTAAAAATATATAAAATTGCATTTAATCATACAAACATTACTAGTACTAATAATAACATTAATAAGAAATAAAATAAACATAGGAATCATAATCATTAGAAAAATCATAAAACTACAGTAACAATTATATTACTACTACAACTACAAACATCAAAAATTGTAATAAACATAAACTTAAGAATCACAATAACAATCACAATCATAATCATAATAATTACAACAAAAATAATAATCATCATCATCTTTATAACAACAGAACAATAAGAACTCACTTGCTGAATATACGAAAGCTCGAACTGAGGCAACGTGTTTGAATAGGTGGTCATGGGTCCCTGGTCCCCGGAGCTCTGCATCGTCAACTCCCCCATGCCCCCTCGACCATCCACCTGCCAGGGCAATTATCAATAGAAATTATCACTTGTTGTGTCATGCTTAATAGTTACTGTATTGCAATAATGGGATTCTTCTTCCACTATTATCATCCCTCTTGGAATGGAAAGTAAAAACTGGTAAAAACATTAAAGAAATATAAATGTATGCTCTCTAAAATAGAATAAAACAATTGCACTTGATAAAAAAAAATCAAATCTAAAATGCTTTTAAAATAAATAAATATATCCATAAAAAAAAATATACTAATAAATGCACAAATAAAAACTGATCATTATACCATTTCATGCGAGGCATTGAGGTGCTGTGAGTGGTGTAGCTGTGCTGTCATCACCGAGCTCTGCAGATCAGGAATGGCCAGGCTGCGCGTCTCTGCCGCTGAGCCACCCTCAAGCATCTCCTGCTTTCGCTTGTAAAATGTGTGCTAGATCGAAAAGATATTAAGCAAAGATTATTAATATGCACAATATGATATATGTAAATTAATCACTCAATACGTCTTAACAATAATAATGTTAATAATAATGATAATGATAATACTACTACTAATAACAACAATAACAATAACAATAATAATAATAATGATAATAATAATAACTATGATGATAATGATAATAATAATAATAACAATAACAATAACAATCACCATACACATGACTGTCATCAATCACTATTAATCAAAGCTCATACCTGCTTGACACACATCTTCCACACATATTTGGCCGCGTCTGGCTCATCAAACGTGAAGTGAACTGTCTCATCCGTGCGCTGGCACTCAATGCCAAAGGTTCGTTTGTTGTTCACCAAATTGGTGATGTCATTCCATCTGTAAAATTCAATGAATTGATTACTGCGAGTGCTAATGTACTGTCTCATGAAATGAATGTGCACATACACAAACTTGCTGGAGCAAAGCACGCACACTTACACACTCACTCACTCACACGCGCGCACACTCTCACACGCGCGCACACACACGCCCACACACACACACACACACACACACACACACACACACACACACACACAGAAAACAAACAAACAAACATATATATATATATATATATATATATATATATATATATATATATATATATATATATATATATATATATATATATATATATATATATGTATATATATAAGCAAACTATAATTATGCAATATCCAATACTACACACTTCACCCCCCAATACAGTCTTGGAAGGACTGTTGTCTATTTTAAGTCTAGAAAATTTTCAGCAGGGCTTCATCAAATATTAAACATAAAAAAAAGAAGAAAAAAAGGAGATGATGATGAAAAAAAAGACAAACAAGACAGTGACTATCTCCCCTTACCTGTAAAAAAATTGCGTGTGTCCAGAAGCTGGCCGCACCACAATGCCAATGAGTGACGTCCCCAGGTACACCTCACTGCCGCGTTCGTCCTGCATAAAAAGGTTATTAAAGCTTGAGCATTATATCGGTGTATATCCAATAATGATGCACATCGATAATCAGAGCATTATTCAAATAAATGCAAAAGCAACAAACAAGGACATCTAACTAGCAATCACCATCAACTAAAAAGATGATGATGAAAGTGAATTAACCCTCTCTGGACGGGTGGTACAGTACTGTACCGCTCATTCAAAAGCCCAGTGGCTGGGCGGCACAGTATTGTGCCAGCCATTTAATTGATTTAGGCCTAAGAATTCGAAAGCCCCAGCATTGTGACATTCAAGGCTAGAATGCCCCCGTTGTGAGTGGGTTAATATAAAAAAAAGAAGTGTCAGAAGACAAAGGAGCAGACAACAAAAAATGGAAAGAGAATAATGATTACATTATAGATAAAAGAAAGCAAAAATTAAAGGTGGTGGGAAGAAAGGAAAGAAAATGAACAGGATTAG
Organism: Penaeus japonicus; assembly: GCF_977035675.1. Taxonomy (NCBI): domain Eukaryota; kingdom Metazoa; phylum Arthropoda; class Malacostraca; order Decapoda; family Penaeidae; genus Penaeus; species Penaeus japonicus. The sequence goes on from NW_028234442.1 coordinate 14,441,030, forward strand.
GAAGAGGAGGATAAAGAAGTCTCTCTATCACTCACCCTTGCCATGAAAGTTTCCTGGCCATAGCCATCGAGCCTCTGCGCTTCCAGGATGTAGTAGGTCTCGGCCAGGGCCTGTGCGAGGCTCTGGAGGGACGAATACTGCCACACGACCGCCTCCAGGAGTGCCGCCACCTCGCCTTCGCTGACCACCTGCTGCTTATGGGGGGAAAGATTGGCATGCTTGTAAGTAAATATCATATAAAAAACAATCAGACATATAAATTATCTTACTACAGATCAGACACTAAGCTCAAAATCTGAATAATAATAGAAATAATAACAGAATATCAAAGGAAAACTTAGTCAAATGGAAAGGACACAAAGGTTTTCTGAATATAAAAAAATATATAAAAAAGTGATAAGAATGACAATAATAGTAACAACAATAACAATTAAGAATGACAATAATAGTAACAATAATAATAATTAAGAATGACAATAATAGTAACAACAATAATAATAGTAAATTGAGAAATATACATATATATACACAAAAATGACATAAAAAAAAGACAAAAGAATTGATTGCAAACCTTAGGGAACAGCATGAAGTCTTTGAGGTATTCAGCTGTGTGACGATCAGGCTGGTGGTCTCCAAACTCAGCTGCCAACACAAGGAAATTGGATTATTATATGTCGTTGTGGCAGAGCTAGACAGATTGTCATGTGTGTTTTTTGTTTTGCTTTTGAAACAAATGAAAAAGATAATATAGAAGAAAGAGAGATTCTGAATGCACATTATAATGAGAAACTTACAAACAAAAGGATGAAAAATTATTTTTAAAAAACTTAAAATTAATAATAAAAAGACAATCAGAATAATATAAAATCTATCAGGAAAATTACTCAACAAACCAAAAGAAGGCAAATCAATGAGTCTTAAAGAAACTGGCACAGTATCTTCATATTCTACCTTGGAGACTGTAGGAGGCCAAGAGGACAGCTTGTTCATGGTTACACCGTAGTTTGCCCTCCAACACATCTTGCTTAACTTGAAGAAAATAGTGAGATCTGTGGAAGAGACAACAACAGCCATCAGGATCTTTCTACTGTAAAGGAAAAGGTGGCTATAACTTATCTGTCGTACGTGACTTTGTTCTTGGCTGACAAATCTACAAAAATGAAGGGTGACGATACTGAGGGGCGTTTCTGATACTGAGGTGAGTTTCTGGGTTCCGGCAGAAAGAGTTGCTTTGGGCAGATTGTGTGGATGAAACAGTGTGCCCTTTTAATAACAAAGGTGTAATGCAACAATGATGTAATTGCACTACATTTTGGTAGCAATATCAACACAAGATGTGAGACAGTTTGATTTGCAAGGACCTAGATGCACAAGTCACATATGACATGTATGTTTCTCCATCACACTTGAACAGCCAGTACGCTAGACATTGCTCTATTTACAAGCAGAGGGCAGCCAGGGCACAACTACATCAAAAGAAAAGGGAGCATAAAGAGATATTTACTCTTGCATTCTTATAGGGCAACAAGAACAAACATGTAAGATGAAAGCTAAATACCTCATGATAAAACAAGCAGGTAAAGAACTGTTAAAATAAACAGCCAAGATAACAGCTGGCACAGCTGAAAGGTAGGCCTATATGTATGCTGGCTAGAGTTAAGTGGTGTGTAAACAGACAAACAGATATCTTTATTGATTTCTTTCATATCATTTTAGAATAAAATGTAAAAAAAAAAAATTGGGGGGGATATCTCCACTTTCTTGTGCCTGGAGGGGAGGGGGGAGGCAGATTTTAAGCATTAATTAGATTAATTAACAATTACAGTACTAATATCATTAGTAAAGATGATAACATTAAGAACAATTATGAGAGTAAAATAATTGTAACTACTATTGTTTGTAAGTAAATATTCATTTCTAATTCCTCATACCTCAAGTGGAGTAATATGCCCAAGGTATTTACAATATTTCCTCTTGTGATCAAATTACAGATTAAGGATTTTTAACTAATATTTTTTACTACTCTGCAAACCAAAGTCATAACCTTTCAAACAAATAGCTGTTCAAACAATCTAATGATACACAGGGCAAATTTCAAATGCCCACACTTCATGTTCTAACCTGATGTTACATTGACTTTCTAGCTGACTGTCAACAAATAATTTTGCCCCTGTTGCAATAGGTTCAGATGTCCCTAATGCCCTGATAGCCTGGGTTCCCAAGGAAGATTGTCACACCCAAGCTAAGATAATTACCATTATAAATAGCAATGGACATTGCTTTTGTGTATAGCCATAGTAAACCCTTTCATACAGAGCCATAACATTTCTAACTTCTAGTCATTATGATTCATTTTCTATATAACCTCAGTAACCACCTTTCTATAGAGTAGATCCACAATATCCTAAAAGCAGGTTCAATATATTGTATCCCCCTTATAACTAAAGCCACATTTATTACCTTTGCAGTCAAAATAATCCCTCTTCTAAAATCACCATACTTACCTTAACGTACCTTTATGTAAGTTAATTTGTGTGACTCACCTTGTGACATCATCTTGCAGGAGTGAGACGTCATGAATATAGTACAAGACAGCCAAGGCAAGGTTGGGAGACTGAGCATATTTGTCTAGCTGTTTCTTCAGGGGACGGTCGAGCTCCACCCATCGAACTTTGGGGTACGGCTTCTTGCTCATGTAACGCAGCCCAAAGAACTCGGGCTAGGAGGGGTCAGTGAAGGGAGACAGGAGGAGAGAGAGGGTTAGGTAAAATAAGTTATGAAATACTTTGGCCATTATGGCCATAATGTGTGTGTATGTGTATATATATATATATATATATATATATATATATATATATATATATATATATATATATATATATATATATATATATATATATATACATATATCTTTTAATCATTTGCTATGTCAGTAACTTATGTCATAAGTGGAATACTATTTTAAAAGATAAAGATATATAAAACCCCAGTACCTGATGAAGAGACAACCTCTGGCAGACATTGCGCAGGCAGTCTTGGCCAGTGGAGTCTGCAGATAATGTACACTCAAGGGTGGTCTTGTCGAGAAGCTCGACGCTGATGACCAGCACGTTGCGGGAGACCACATTGTACTGTCGGGTCTTCTTTAGACGCAACTTGAAAGGCATTTTAACCTGCTCAGAAAAAGACCGTAAACAAACATCAACTATAATGAAATATTGAAAATAAAAATCATTTTCAAAAGTACATGAATATCAAACCCCAATTATACTAAATGGGAAAAGGGGTCGCAGGCCTAAACCACTAAACCATCCTACCTTTATCAGGTGCCGCTAACGTACAGCAACATGACGGTCTGGTATTGCCACATTATCGGACCTTCCTCACCACCTCCGTCTCGACACCATCCTGAAAGGCAGAGGGTTGACTTACAACATGTAATTAAAATAGTCTAAGACTACTTTCCCATCTCAATGCAACAAAAAGTCTTAGAGGGTCACACCAGGAAGCTAGTACTGTGGAAGAACACCAAACTTTTTTATTATCACTCGTCTCTGCTTTTATCTCCCCCCCCAACCTCCTCCTCACCCTCCCCCCCCTTTCATTTCCCCCCCCCCCCCCCCCCTCCCTCCCCCCTCTCCCCCTATCTCCCCCCGCCCCCCCCCCCCCCTTTGCGGACATTCCCTAACCTCCTATAAATATTTATTAGCCTTGCCCACCAGAGAGAGATTCATATCACACATCCCTGCTTGGTGATAATACTTATAACAAATATTGATATAAAAAACTGTCCATTCCATACCCTCAGAATTAAAAATAGCAGGAAGAAAAGATAAGGAAAGCAATGATATATATATACATATATATGCATATATATATATATATAAACTCATATAACTTATATATTATATATATATATCACATATATAATATATATATAATTATATATATAGTATATATAATTTCATATATATTTATATATTAAAAATATTTATGATATAAAAATAAATATATATATATATATATATATACATATATACTATATATATATAATAATATGTATATATATATATAGAATAAATATATATATATATATAATATATATATATTATAAACACTATAACAAATATAAAACATATATATACATATATGTAATAATAATAAATATATATATATATATAAATATATATATTCATATATAATATATATAAATTTAAAAAATATATGTAATATAATATATATATAATATATATTGAATAAATATATTAGATATATTTAAAAATATATAATAAATTATATATAATATATATAAATATATATATATATAAATATAAAAAATATATAAAATATATAAATATATATAGATATAATATATATATTTATATAATATATATATATAATATATAAAATAATATAAAATATATATATATATCAAATTATAAAAAATATAATATTATATAAATCTTTAAATATATATATAATATATTTATAAATATATATATGATATATATAAATAATATATATAATATAAAATATATATCAAATATATATATATATATCTATATATAAATATATATATCAAACTAAGTCTAAATATATAATTAATATATAATATATAATATATTAAATAGATATATATAATTCAAAAATATATATATAATATATATACATATATAGTATATAATATATAATATATTTATATATATATATATAATATATATATTAAATAATATATATATATATATATATATATATATATACATATATAAAATAATATAAAATATATATATATATATAAATAAAAAGATATTAATATATAAATAAATATATATATATAAATAAATTATAATAAATAATAATATAATATATAATATATAATATCTATTATATTATATATAATAGATTATATATAATATTATATAATATAATAATAAATATATATATAGTATATAACCACACCCCTCACAACACCACAAAACTCACCACACACCAAACAAACCCACCAAAAAACACTCCAACCCACAAAACACTCACAAACACCACACACACCAACCCCACACACACCACACACACACACCACACACACACACCACCACACACCCCCCCCCACACCCCCCCTCACCACACAACCAAACTCACACACAACACACACCAAAACACAAAACAACACACAACAAAACACCCCACACAACTAACCCACACCCACACACAACAACTCACAAAACCCAAACCATTTTCACACACACCCACAAACTCAACCCACACCCACACTCACACACCACCACACACACAAAACCCAACCACCACACAAACCTCCAAACCCCCACAACCCCCTCACACACCAAACACCTCAACCACAACCCCACTCACACACACCCCACCCCACAAAACAAACCCTCACACACACCACACAACTCACACACACCACAACTCAAAAACAAACACACACCCTCACACCCACAAACCCCTCACACACCACACCTCACACACCCCAAAACTCACAAAACCCACATCACACACCACCAAAATTTAATATTAAAACCCACACACCTCCCAACACCACCACTCCCACACCCACTCACAACACCCACACTCCCCACCCAACTCCACACACACCCTTTCCCCCACACACACACCCACCCCCAAAACCCCACACCAAAACTCACCACAACACCCACTCACACCCCAAAAATTTAATTAAAATATAATTATTAAAAAACCAACCAACCTCACAAACCCACCCCCTCCACACCAAACAACCACCCAACAAAAAAACACACCACACACCTCACAAACCACACACAAACAAAAAACACATAAATTTATAAATCCACACCCACCCAAACACTCCCACCCCAACCCCACCAACACAACACACACAAAACCAACACCCCACACAATATATAATTTATATTATTTAATATAAAAATTTCTATCTATTTTTTTTAAACTATCTATATTAATATATAATAAATATAATAAAAAATAAAAAAATTCTATATATAAATATATATATAAAAATTTTAAATATATATAATTTTTATATAAATTATTCTAAAAATATTTAAAAAAAAATATAAAATAAAATATAAAAAAAAAATAAATTATATAAATAATAAAATATAAAAAATTCACAACAACCCTCAACCCCCAACCACTTAAAATATAATCCTTTATACATTAATAATATATAAATATAAATAAATACATATTATTAAATCACCACCCACACACTCCAACCCACATTTATTTAATAATAAATTTAATTCTAATAACAATTTTAAAATTACACACACAAAAACCAAAAAACACAACACAAAAACTCACCACACCACCCAACAACACAATTTAACCCCCCCACTTTAAATATTTCAAATTTTAATATATATTTTCCATAACAGGGGATCCCGCGCAACTTAGGGCGCAAAATTATAGGCACCTAAAGTTTCCCCTACACTCAAAACATGCAAGAAATACAACTTTCCGCCCAAACTTTTCGCTATTTTTCAATGCTAGCGTTTGGAGCATCATTTAGCCGAGACAATACGCGCTACTTGGCAACTCTGCTCAGTTGCGCTCGGTGGCACTTGGAGTCAGTGTGTAAACATCTCTCACCGGTACTATGCTTTTTTTTGCTTTGGTCTCTTGTTTTTGTGCCTTGATATCTCGATAATGGGAAGTGGTAAAGAGCTGGAAAGAGACACAGTTGTTACTATCATAGCCCTCTATAAGGAGGGTTATAAGTGTAAAGATATTGCTACTCGTGTGGGAATTGGAGTGCGTCAAGTGCAAAAGTGGACCAAGAAATTTCGAGATGGAGGAAGTGACACCATTCCTACCCCAAAGCCTCGCTCTGGTCGACCAAGGAAGATATCAAATCGTACTTCTACGGTAATTAACCGGTTAATTACCATAGAAGTACGATTTGATATCTTCCTTGGTCGACCAGAGCGAGGCTTTGGGGTAGGAATGGTGTCACTTCCTCCATCTCGAAATTTCTTGGTCCACTTTTGCACTTGACGCACTCCAATTCCCACACGAGTAGCAATATCTTTACACTTATAACCCTCCTTATAGAGGCCTATGATAGTAACAACTGTGTCTCATTCCAGCTCTTACCACTTCCCATTATCGAGATATCAAGCACAAAAACAAGAGACCAAAGCAAAAAAAAGCATAGTACCGGTGAGAGATGTTTACACACTGACTCCAAGTGCCACCGAGCGCAACTGAGCAGAGTTGCCAAGTAGCGCGTATTGTCTCGGCTAAATGATGCTCCAAACGCTAGCATTGAAAAATAGCGAAAAGTTTGGGCGGAAAGTTGTATTTCTTGCATGTTTTGAGTGTAGCGGAAACTTTGGGCGCCTATAATTTTGCGCCCAAACTTTTCGCGGCCACTGTATATATAAATTTATATATATATAGATATATAAATATAAATATATAAATATATATATATATATGTATATATATATATATATATATATATATATATATATATATATACATATATATACTGACACACACATTCATATAATATTGATATCAATAATAATAATGATGATAATAATAATAATTAAAAAAAAATTAATAATAATAATGATAATAATAAAAATAATATATATACATATACTAATACATAATAATAATAAAAGACATTGTAAATTCACACTCAGACCTTCGGAAATAACAAAAATCAATTTCAAATAGGTAAAACATTCCTGAACTTGATATCAAGATAAGATACTGATTAGGGACAAACTTATCTTTACCACACATGACATTAGGCTTAACATAATATTCAAGTTATGTATAATATGCTTTTACATCTTTCAAAATTTTCAGGAAGCTAATAGAATCAAAATATCAATAACTTTTTGATTATATATGCACACACATGCTTGCCAGAGTAAATATGAAGAAATTATGTTTTCCTAAATGTTTTCATCTCCTGATGAAATTCAAATGCTTTGGAAATGCTCAGATAACACTGCAAATCAAATTTAAGAAAAGACACATTTGTTGAGCTTACAGCATAATTTTGAAAAAAGTAAACACATACACACACGCACGCACATGCACACGCGCGCGCGCACACACACACACACACACACACACACACACACACACACACACACACACACACACACACACACACACACACACATGATTAAATATATATATATATAATATATATATATATATATATATATATATATATTATATATATATAAATATATATATATATATATATATATTATATATATATTATATATATATATATATATATATATATATATATATATATATATATACATATATATATATATATATATATATATATATACATATATATATATATATGCATGCATGTATACATATAAATATAAATATGAATATAAATATACATATAAACATAAAAATAAACATAAATATAAATGTGTGTGTATATAAGCATATATATAATATATATATATAAATACATAATATTATATATATAAATATATATTTATTTATATATATATATACATATATATATATAATATATATATATATATATATATGTATATATATATATATATATATATACATATATATATATAATATATATACATATATAATATATAATATATATATTATATATATTACATATATATATATTATATATATACATATATATAATATATATATATATATAAATATATATATATATATATATATATATATATATATATATATATATATTATATATATATATATATGTGTGTGTGTGTAGGAGGAGGAGAAAGAAGAAGAAGAGAGGAAGAGGAAAAGGAGGAGGTAGGAGATGAGGATAAGAGAAGATGGAGGTAACAGGTGGAATTAAGAGGAGGAGAGGGAAGGAGGGGGTAAGAGGAGAAGGAGCAGGTAGGAGAAGGGGGCCAGGAGATGAGTGGGTAAGAGGAGAGCGAAATGGATGGGAAGAGGAAATCCACACAGAGGGTGGAGTTCCCCTGTGGGTCAGGCATGGGCGATCCCCTAACTGCACGTCACACATTCCACAGCCACGCCTTTGCATAGCCACACTGGCCCATGCAGACCCCATACAAAAGGGGAGGTGGGAAACAGGGATGAATTTAGGTCACTGGCATGTAGTGAATTGCTTAGTAATTCTGTACCATAACTGAATGACTGGCTGTCTACCTTTGTCAACTTGTTTTTGCCAAGTCTTTTGCAATTGTGTGTGTATCAGTGCATGCGTGAGAGTGTGAGTGAGTGAGTGAGTGAGTGAGTGAGTGAGTGAGTGAGTGAGTGAGTGAGTGAGCGAGTGAGTGAACAAGTGAGTGAGTGAGTGAGCAAGTTAGTGAGAGTGGGTGTGTGTGTGTTAGTAAACAAAGTTGAAGTATATAATGTCTATATGGTATAAAATGTGGATACAGATTCACATGGAAATCTGTTTACTGTAAATCTCTCTTTAATAATAATAATAATAATAAAAAAAAGTCACAGAACATTGTTATGAGCACTAGCGAAGTGTGACTGTATAGATGTTTTTCAAATTGTACTCAGCCAGCCAGCAACTCTCACACTTTCCCAGGTCAGACACTATAGCATTTGTTTATAAAATTACAAACTTATTATGGTACTAAATAATAAAAAAAAATAAATTAAAAAGCAACTTTCTTTTCTACCTAAAGCGAAGAAGAAAAAGTGATTCTATAAAAATTAATGAAGGAAAAATCTGTGTGTATGTGCAGGGGCATGGGGCAGTACGTGCATGCTTGTGTGCGCTTGTGTGTGCAGACAATACCTTTTGGAACAGGTTTGGCTAGATTTTATAGTACAATAATTATTGACAGGAAGTCAATTTTCAATTCTCAAAGTTTTGCAATGTAATACAGTGTTGCAAGTATTGTATCCTGTAGTCTAATGTTGAAGACTGTGTGAGAGGATGTAACACCCCATTTGAGGAGCAATGAAAAGGTGAATGAAAGAAAACACCCATCAGTTAAATTTGCTTTGTGCACAATTCCCTACCAGTCAATTCCTTATTAGTCTGCATCATCTTACTCTATATAACTATATTGTAAAATGTAATAAACTACATTATGAAAATATATACATTTATATATATATATATATATATATATATATATATATATATATATATATATATATAATATATATTATATATATATATATATATTATATAGATATATATATATATATATATATATATATATATATATATATATATATATATATATATATATATATACATAAAACATCCCTGTGCCCATCCTTGGATTATGTAAACTGATAACTACAATAAATCTAAATTACAAAATCAACTGAATCTAGTATATATAATGCATGTTATTCTTAAGTTATTGCTATCATTAGTATTATTTTCAACCAGTACCAATACTACTCCCCAGTAATTGGAAGTATTGTTATCCCAATTCTGTATAGAAATAAATACCATCAATAGATAGATAGATAGTTGTGTGTGTGAGAGTGTGTGAGAGTGTATGAGTATGTATGTGTAAGTGTAAGTGTAAGTGTATGTATGTATGTATGTATGTATGTATGTATGTATGTATGTATGTATGTATGTATGTATGTATGTATGTATGTATGTATGTATGTATGTATGTATGTATGTATGTGTGTGTGTGTGTGTGTGTGTGTGTGTGTGTGTGTGTGTGTGTGTGTGTGTGTGTGTGTGTGTGTGTGTGTAGATAGATAGATAGATACACACATGCTTGTAAATGTATATAAATCTATACAAATATGAAATACATACATATATCTAAACATAAGTATTCATACAAATAATACACACCCAAACACCCCCCCAACACACAAACACAGACAGAAAGACAGACACACAGACAGACAGACAGACAGACAGACAGACAGACAGACAGACAGACACACACACACAGAGTACACCATCAACACAACATGCATTCCCCTGGTCTGGCAGTAGCAGCCTTAACCTCCCCCCCCCCTCTTTGACAATTCACACCCGACCTCAGAGCATTCCAATCCCACTGAATCTCAAGGTCTCCCAGATTGGAAATCCCTATGCACAGATTCGCCCACTCTGCTAATCTCCTCAGACAGCACACCTCCAGGCCAATTTGCATGCGAATCAGTGGCAATGATGTGCAACGCATACACTTCCCAAGACCAGGACGAAATTGCATGAACAATCACATTCTCTCTCATCTCTGTGTCTGTCTCTTTTTTTTTCCTATCTTACACTTTCATCTTTCCGTTGATCAAAATGCCTTCCTATTCCTCTTCTCTTTCTCACTCTCTCAATGAAGATCTTGAATAGTAAAAATATTCAACTCATACACAAAATATTTTCTATATATATAGTGGGTCTTTCTGCCATTACATCTTCATCTCCTGTCGTGGAATTGTCCCTTCTTTGGTCCCAGACCAACGACAGAAACTCCGTCACATCTTAAACTTCAATAAACTTCTTCTAGCGCAAATAAAGAAAGGATGAAAAATATCCATCGGCTTATATAATCAATCATTCAAGCCACTAAAGATCTTTTGAACACTTTCAAAATACACCCTAAATATTCCATCTTTTCTCAAATCGCTGTGCAATATTTTTATCTAATTCTAATTTTATCTAATTTTAACTAATTCTCTCTTTAGAGATCATTTGAACCAAGGTATGATACTGCAACTAGTATTGTAACTTGTATATCTGTCTATAATTGGTATTCTTTACAATGCCTAGGGAAAAAAAAAGTAAATATAATAAAAAATTGAACAATTCAATAAGTAATGTGAACAATGATAATGATAATGATAGTGATCATAATAGCAACCACAACCCAAAAGAGATAATAATAGTATAAATAAAAATATATACTAATGATAAAAAATATCAATAATTTTTTTTTTAAAGAAAGATAAATACAAATGAGAAAAATAAAATAACAAGAATGATGATGACTGATTGATGATGATGATGATGATGATGATGATGATAAGAAGAAAAATAATAACAATAAAAATAATCATAATAATAAATACAATAATAATAATAATAATAATAATAACAACAATAATAATAATTATAAAAATAATTGTAATAATAATAATATCAATAATAATAATTAATAAAAAAGCAATACACATAATACAGATAATAATGATAAATGAACATAAAAAAATGCAATAAAATTTTCTTAAAATCCAGATACACCAGATTCAAAATTAAATGTAATTGATTCTTTAAGATATACTATGGCTACTTTGTATTGCCCAAAAAAGTATGGGCTTAGCAGAAGTTTAAACAATTCAAATTAAATTCATTTAGCCTTGAAAGATACAAACCTTTTTCTTTTTTTTCTTTTCTTTTTTAATAACATCTTTTAAGGTAAACACGGAAAATTAATAACAACAAAAATTAATTAAATAAATATACCAAATGAAGCTTGGACATCAAAAACCACTTTCAATAGGTGTAAAACATTTCCATAGACTATAAAACATATATCAAAATATATAATCGTATCTATACCCTGATTTTGACAAAATATTCAAAAGAAAATTGTAACAAAAGTGCACACTGACCACTTTCCATCTTCTTTCTCAAAGACCGTCATCATAACATGGAAGTTTTTACAAAGAATACATCCCAATCCAAATTTTGACAGAAAATAAAGACAGAAACCAACGGGCCACAAAAGTGCGCACCGTCCACTCTCCGTTTTCTTTCTCTCCGTCCCCATGGTAACATGCAAGTTCAATAAGAATGCATCTAAGAGATCTTGGGCTGGGGAAGGAGTCCCACCTCAACCTCATCCTAACGATGCATGCACACACACATGCATACTAACTGCTCTTGCAACTCCCTGTTCTGCCTTTGCAAGCACAGAGGAAAATGGGTGTGAAACAGTGGTGTTTGTAATCTCCTTCCTTACTGCTGTTTTTCATGGATTTTTTGCAGACTAAGGAACATATATCAACAGACGAAACTAAGATAACGATTTAAGGAAAGTATTAACCCAATATATCCTTCCCTCAATAATCTTTGATATTCCAAACAAGGAAATTTTCCTCCTACAGCCTAACAGTACATACATACTTGAATAACTATGTGCTTAGTCAGTTCCAAAACCACACCATGAAATGAACTGTGATGTCTCAAGAGCTTATCTATTCCCATAATTCCACAGGTGATACAAGATGGAAATGTAAAATCCCTATCATGTGTTGTGAAATTACTCATAACCATTTATAACAGTACCTTTTCAACATCACATAACTTATATCCCCTTTTCAGCATTTGTCTTAGGGAATTCTAAATTCCATTACCTCACTCAAAACAACTTCTTTGTGAACATTTCCTATCATTTTCAGAACTAAATTCCTGGCTGATTTTTTTCTGTGGCATTGGAAATTAATGTATTAGCAAATAATTACATAAGCCACTCAAGATTTTGTGCCAAGTTTAAATGCAGGTATTACCACATATCTATGGTTGCATAAAATTTTCTAAGAATTTGATTTTTCTGTTGTAAAGTACTCATAGAGGATCAAGATATTTATATACATATATATGTACATATACATACATAGATATATATATATACATAGATATATAAATACATACATATATATATTATATATATTATATATTCTATTATATATATATAATATATATATATATATAAACAAATATATAATATATTTTATATATATATATACATAGATACATGTAATATATTTTATACATTTTCTATATTATAATATTAATATATATACATAGTTACCTATATTATATATAATATATATTTATATATATATATATATATATATATACATAATATATACCTAGATATATAGATTATATAATATATATATATATATTATATATAATAGATATATATATATAACATAGAGATATATATATACATATATATATATATAGATAGAATATACATATATATATATATATACAAATATATTAATAGTCTATACATAGATATATATATCATATACATAATATAAATATATAATATATATATAAATATATATATATATATATATATATATATATATATATATATTTGCATAGAATAATGCATAGATTAGATATATATTTATTATGTGGCATATATTGCTTAATATATATTTAGATTCACATAGTATATATATATATATTATACATATATAATATATAACATAATATACATACATATAATAATATATATACATATAAATATAATATACATATATACATATACACAATTATAATATACATATATACATATACAATATAATATACATATATACTTATACAAAATATATATATATATATATACATAATATATATATATAAATATATATATAATATATATATATAAATATATATATTATGGGGATTATATACAAAAATGGATGTATATGTATAATTATGTTTGTTCTGTATATATATATTTAAATGTATATAATAAATATAAATATAAATATATATATATATTTATATATATATTTAAATATATATAATAAATATATATATAAATATACATTTATATATATACACACATATCTATAAAATACATGACTATATATACATTTATATAAATATATATAGAGATAGAGAGATAGATAGATATATACATAACATATGTAAGATACATACAATATCTATAAAATTCATAAAATAAACAAAATTTATGATATATTCAATAATCCAATATATTTGATATATATACAATATGTATAGTATAACAAAAAACAATGATATCAATTTCTTCAATTTTTTATATGTAGCTGAAACAAATACAGCAATGTTCCTCTTTGTCTCAATTCTAAATAACAAGTTACAATCTGAACTGCTAATAAGAGGTTAGAATATAACAAAGAATAAGGCACTGGAAATAACCCATGTGTTTGGAAACCCACCTAGTCAACAGCCAAGCACATTACACTACCGATGGTCCCAGTATACCTAAGGTTGTAATTTGGCTAAAATAAAATAAATATAATATTCAAACAAACTTTCAAAACAATATATATATATATATATATATATATATATATATATATATATATATATATATATATATGTATATATATAATATATATTTGTACTCTATGAATGTACAAAACATATTTCACCTTGTTTCATATATTTTATGATTTTGCATTTCCCAATCTATGTTCTTAATTGAGATATTATAGAACAAAAAATTATAATAACACAATGAATCTTTTAAAATGATTGAAGATGAATCAAGCATTGGTGGGCACCTACAAATTTGACCTTCCTTCTGTTGTTCAACTCAATCCATAAAAGCTGACCACACCACCCTTTTTCTCAAAATCAGTCAGACTAGTTCTCTTCTAGGTTACCACTTTTATGATAACAGTGGACTAGGGGATTTCAGGTTAGGTTAGGTTGGAGCGACCAACCCCCTTTTAGGTTAGGTTAGGTTAGGTCCAGAGTAGTTTGGTAAGTTAGACAAAAATACAGAAAACTGGCCAGATTGCAATCATTTTCAGTTGTAAGTGATACCCAAAATAAAAAACTCCAAACACTATTCTTCAAGCATATTACTACCAATTGCAATTGACTACACATAAGAATCTACAATCGATAAATGTTTCAGAGATAACTGCATGTCACACTACAAGCCACTAGCTGATTGACAAAACCTCCGTACCTTTCAGCACTTCGACTAAAGCCAACACACCTCCAATCACGTACACCTCTGTAAAGACAGAGCTTGTAGAGCTGAACACTTATTATCGTGTGAGGGACAGTCCAAGTACTCTCTTGCCGGAATATATACTTGGTGGAGGTCTGCTGTCCTTTGTCAGAGCACTTAGCACGGAGGTCGCAGCGATCCCACAACCCTCCACCACTAATAGGTTGGATTTCTGATTGTAAGCCTACCGTAATTGATTACGATAAGTTTTATGTACATTTATGGTGAACTAATGGAATAATGAAAAAAAAAAATCCAGCTCTGAAAGCCACTGCGGAATCTCCTAAACATTAGCCTAGTTTTCCAAGAAAGAAAATTACAGTGGAAA
>NW_028234442.1:14464588-14472088 GCF_977035675.1 Penaeus japonicus
CAGCATTGAAGTATATACAGATTATGGAACCAACAGTCTAAGGGCGGCCGTAGGAGGCGAGGGGCCCAATTGAGAACAGTTTTGGTGGGCCCAGCAGGTTTCCAGCCAAATTGGTCTGTATATCTATGGTAGAATGGGAAGCAATCGAAATATTCGTGTGCCCGTGTGGGTACATGTGTTCATTAACATATTTTCATTCTTCAAAAAATGCATTCTAGGTAATAGATTACACACGCGCAGGGCCGCTTTCCATCCTGATATGACCCTCGCGGATGCCAGCTCGCAGCTATGTCGACGAGAAGAGGGGTTCGGCGCGGCGCGAATCCCTGCTGGATCGTATAATTGTAAAGAAAGCACTATGCCACTTGACACCCCCAACTATTGTTTATATATCTGGGGTATGCAGTACCTTCTCTGTTCGCCGCCTGCTCTAACATTTTTGAAAATTACAACATGCCTCTGCCTTCATTTTATGCCTACACTTGCCATCAGAAGCACCGGTCATTCCAAATCGTAAATTGCAAGGACCGATAAAAGGGTAGGGTTAGCGGGGCAGCTTCCCCTTTCTTTCTCTTTTTTTTTTAGTTAATACAGAATTAAAACCAGTAACGTGTACACACATACAATAAAGCAGAGCCACAGTAGAGGTACGTCCGAAGAGGAGAGCGTGAAGCGTCGAGCTCGTTAAGACCATTGCCACAGTAATGGTCGAGCGACATAGCTATATTAATCACACCAATTGTACTAAGAGTAAAAACAGAAATCAGTGTAAATGTCTTTGCGCTTTAGGAGGTTTGTAAAGGGATGTTTTGAATGTCTTAAGACTCCTTATCCTTCATTACCAATTGTGTTACAAAGGCTTTTGAACAACGCACAGAAAACAGCACGTTTTATTTTATCTCCCCCTTTCCCCATCTCTTGCAGTCAAGCTACGTATATGGGAGGGGGGGGTATATAGGTTAGTTAACCTTATGTGGTATACACGGATAACCGATCATGTTTATCTGCTGTGAATATTGCAATGATCAAGAACATCGATTTTATTATGTATCCTTTACCAATTGGTATAAGAATCAATTTATTTTCCTTCAAACCCTCAAAGGCCAGTGCCACCTCATTACTGTCAGTAAGTGGTACTGGCTTGATCAAGGGAAGAGCATGAATGAGCAATAGAGAGAACACCTAAGCGATCTACGCAATAGACCATCAACATTTGATGGTAAAACCGTTGACTCAACTCATGGAATATCTTGACGTTCCGCCCTCTCTCTAAGAGGTCTGGAAAGCCATTGAGGGAAGTCCAGGAAAGGAGAGGGGGAGGAGGAAGACGTACCATAGGAGCTCCCTGGTGTAGCAAAGCTGAGTGTGACCGACACCTGAAAAAGCGTTGCTCGACTGGTGGTCATCATCTCCGAGACAAATCTAACAGAAACTGAATGAGCCTTCTGGATGCAGATGGCCGTGCAGGCTGTTTTCATAGACTTCATCAAATTCTTCGGCACCGAAGGCTGCTCCTTTTTAATTAGGTCATTGCTTGCATCCTCGATCATCCTATGAATTATCTTAATGGTAAAGTCTACCAGAAGTATATCTTAGATGGATCGTTGTTTGACTTATGACTCCTTAAAGCAAAAGCCAAGACTATAGATCAACTATAGATCTCCAGCACATTTGCAACAACTTTGCTGACGTCTCTCGAGTTTTTGGCTTGACTGTTAGTCTGAGTAAGACAGGACCTCCATCAGCTAGGATCTGGTTCTATTGCCCCAGCTCCCCAGCTCCACTGACAGTACCCAGCTGAAGACACTGGAGTCATTCTAGAACGTGAGCAGCAGCATCTCCAGTGACGAATCATTGGACAAACAGATCAATACGAGGATCTGCACAGCTAGCCAACCACTCAGCTTCCTGCATTCGATGGTGTTGAACCACTACTGTATCTGGCTGCTAATCAAACTATTGGAGTACAAACTAGTTGTCAGTTTATATTTCCTTTACGGATGCAAGATTCACTGGCAGGACAAGGTGACCAACCTTAAAATCCTACAGAACTCAGAGCTCTAGCACTGAGGCCATGATCATGAAGCCTAAGCTTTATTTTGATATGCCAGGATGTTTCGCTACTCCTCTACAGCAAGCTGCATTAGGGCCATGGGTAGCAGGGCCTTTTTCTACAGTTCAGTAACATTCACCCCAAGGAACTTCGGGGGCAGATGAGGACAGGATGAGATGGCGAGTCACCACCAAATGCACATGTCAAGCCTTCAAGGACCCTTGCTGTCAATATCTCTAGGGCCTGTGAGGAGGTATCACTGGGTGGTGGACAGCCCCTTCCTGGGGTACCTGCCATTGAGGGCATCCAAAGCCCCATTTTCCAATGTTGTGCATCATATCTACTGAATGGACAGCATTGATGCTCTTTTATTCATTGGATGTGATGCACAGTGTACATATACATATATATATATATATATATATATATATATATATATATATATATATATATATATATATATATATATATATATATATATATATATATATATACACACATGGTCTAACTGTTGCAACATTGCCCATGTATTCTTAAAATATTGCTCACAAAAAGCATGTCATATAAATACAGCATAGCAGTTTTTAGACCTTGAACCATACGGCTTAGCCCAGGCCTGAAATCTTTAGGTTTACAACTGTACCAGTGTAAATTAAATGCAAGACATCAAACTATTTTATCAATGATTTTGGTCAGGTGCACAGGCTAGCTATCACAATGCGATACCTGCTTGCTTGCATTATTTTTAATTTTTTCAATTTTCTGATGAAAGATCAACCAATCAAGCTTGAAGACCTTGACATTCATCCCTAGCAATAGCACAGCAGCAATTGGGATGTAGCATACAATATAGCTTACCCCAGTTTACACACACATAAAGGAATAAAAAAGATTATTAATCCTCAATAATAATCTCCCATGTTATTGCACTTCCTTGTAAGCCGAGGTTCTGAGAAACTGATGACCAAAGATCATTTAGAATGAAAAGTTTCTATTCTATCTGAATCTTGAATAGGTTAAATAACAGGAATCCATGAAGAGGATATATTTATTGGTTCAAGGCTGCATACAAAACCCATGTTCACCTCAGTCCTCCACACACAAGAATCAACATGTACCTTATCTGACCAAATATAATTCTTATTGCTTGAAATTTTTCATAAAAATTTAAATGTATGTCTGTGTTTATGCATGTGTGTGTGTGTGTGTGTGTGTGTGTGTGTGTGTGTGTGTGCGTGTGCGTGTGCGTGTGCGTGTGAGTACATGTTTATAAATATGCTTATATTCTTAGAAAAAGAAAAAAAAGAAAAAAAAAAGAAGTCAAATCATTACTCTTGGTGCAGAGATTTCAGGAAGACCTCTGTTGCAATCAGCCACAACACAGAAGCTTCTTCAGATTGTAAAAAAGAAAAAAAAAAAAAAAAATCACTTGCATACAGATAAGGTCAGACACAGATGTTGCCGCGTTTGTTTCGCATGGAGACGCTTATGATTAAAGATTATGGAATGTGACTCTAAGCTGCTATCCTTTTGATCGCCACTCCTTTAACTTTGAGTGTTGTTCTGATTGTCAGTGTTGCAAAAAAAAAAAAAAAAAAAGAAGAAAAAAAAAAAAAAAATTGACCCACAAAGTTACCATGCTTGCCTTGGAAGGAGGAGAGGAGAGGTGTTGAGGGGAGGGGAGGGGAGGGGAGAAGAGGGGAAGTGAGGGGAGGAGAGGGGAGGAGGGGAGGGGAAGTGAGGGGAGAAGAGGGGAGGGGAGGGGAGGGAAGGGGAGGGGAGGAGGGGAAGAGTAATAAATATTTCTTTTTAAAATGCATCTCTTTTAGTGTTAAATGTACCTGACCCTTACCTGTGTACTTCCTGTGGCATTTTCTTTGGTTTAACAAAACGCTGTCGCCAAGAGTGTGCAATGTGCATGTCCAATAGACTCCCCAAACTGTGCCTTTAACTTTGCAAAGAAGAAGGAAGCGAAGAAGACGGAAAAGGAACAGAGGGAGAATGATTAAAACAAGGCAATAAAACCGGATACAGTACACAAATCTATATTGCAAAAATATAAGACTTACATACATACATACATGTAATAAAATAAAAATTACAATAAATCATCATAAAAGAGAGGAGAAAAGAGGAATGAAAGGGATGAAAGAGCAGCCATAATATGAGCTCAAAAATTACTGATGAGAGGCAGCACAACCTGGACCCCAGAGTTGATAAATAAAAGCTTTCCTCCGCAGGGGAGCACATATGCCAATCAACCAATCAAATAAGCAAATTATGCAGGCAAATGACCAATTAACTATATATTTATACATATATATGTTAATTAGGACTAGATCACAATAAATAAAAACAAATGAAATGGAATTAATATTGTATCTTAGGAGTTTCTCTTAGCTTGTGAAATTACTGGAAAAAGGGTGAGGAGGGAGGTAGGAAGGGAAGGAGGGAAGGGTGGGGGAAAAGAGAAGGAAAAGAGGGGAGAGAAGGAGAGAGAGGAAGAGATAGAATAAGATTAAACTTAAAAATAAAGAGGATTAAGACTCCACACAAAAGAATGTCATGACATTCATGAAGTATGAACTCCTGGATAAGAATTAGATGAACTAAAAAAAATAAATGATGAGAAGGCAAAATATGAAGAGAAAAAGAAATTTCTCTGCTGAAGAATACAAGAAAAATATACAGAACAATAAAAAAGGATAGAATCGCCAATGACGATAAAATAAAACTAAATTTTTCATAAACCTATGACAAAAGCCCAAGAAAACCCTGGCAAAGGCACTGCACATTTCTTGAGCCCCGCGTAACACTGGAATGTGTCGTGATTATTATCTTCGCATTCCTCTCCTGTTTCTGTACTGGTCTCTGGGTACAATGAACGACAAGCTTGGAGGAGTCCGACAAGGTTAGTCACAAAATAATTGCTTGGCTTGTCTTTGGTTTAAAAAATGAACCTCCAATAAAAACATCCCTCTGCACTGTTCATACTCATACAATTCTCTGACAAAGGCTCAAAGCACTGTACAATTTTAGCAAGGAGATTTAATGATATCCAAGAAGAAAAGAGAAGGAAATGAAAGATAGAGAAAGAAAACTGCTTATTTGTATGAAAAAGCTTTAAAAAAAGGGCCTAACATATATGAACATTAAACAGACTTATAAGAACCGGTAAAGCACACTAAAGAAAAGATAAACTTAGACCAATTTAATATACCATTTCTCAGAGCGCTGCTCATGTGAAAGCAGCCCAGGATAAAACCCGATATCACAAGTGCAACGGCAATATTGACAAAGCAAACAGAGTTGACAAAACTACTCTGTAATACATGCTGAATGAACATCTTGCACGTGAATCTGATCTAGATGCTCCTAGATCTCATTCGCAGGCTCTCTCTCATACTACATTCCATCACACTCCCACTGCATACTTTTTTTTTTTTTTTTTACTTCCACAAAGCATCGACTTCACTTTAAAATAGACAGCATATTCGTGATTTTCTTATGTTACAAGTTATGCATTATATACATTTAAGGCAAATACCTACTTTTCAAAATATATCCAACAAACTGCTCTATCTCTCTGATTTTTTTGTTTTTTTGTTTCTCTCTTTTTTATATATATATTAATATATAACAGTCACTAGCACGCCCAGCCACAGAGGAAAATCGAGGGTTTCCTTCCTCTTCACCGACACTCAGGACAGCGCTAGCGGGTCCCCTTTGTCCTGGTCTCCATTCTGATCCTCAGAGTCTCGGAGGCTGTTCTCCGTCCTTCTGCCTGTTGTGGAGCTGCCGGGAAGGGGGTGCGAGGGGGAGGGAGCCACTCCACTGTTAGAGTCTATTGGCAGGCGGGGGTGCTCGGTTCCAAAAGGGTTGGGGGTAGGGGGCATGAGGAGGGGACAGACGAGCAGGAGAAGGGAACCCAAGGACCCCCTGCCTCACTGTGCGGCACAAACCGATGTTTCTGGAGGAGACTGAGCGGGCAAGCAAGATAACCAGGTGGCTCTCACTCGCACTTGTCCTTGACGGTGAGCATGATGAGGTTGGTCTGGTGAATCAGGTAGGTGGCACTCACGAACACTGCATTGGCTCTGCAATAGTGACGTTGTTAGTTGTTTAGAATAACTAAATAAATATATGCAAGCATGAACGCAAATACACACACACACACACACACAAAAGAAAAATAAAAATAAAAAATGGACCTGATAACAAACAAATTCCAGTAAACATAATAATATGAACAAATAATAATAATAATAATAATGATAATAATGGTAACAGTGTCAGTAACAGTAATGATGATGATAATAACAAAAACAACAATAAAAACAATAAAAATGATAATAACAATAATAATAACAAAACTAATGCTAATAATATTAACCCATTGTGTACAGGTATTATGACATACATGATGCAGGAGCCTGATGACGCATGATGTACATGACATTTAGGTATTTAGGATCACTTTGTTATTTTATTGTGCTATGAATAATGAGTGAATGATAATGGCAACTGCAGTCATATAACTGCCATAATATTAAGCAAAATGGTTTTCACCTAACATCCAAAACCTAGACAGTACCACTTTCTTCTAGCACCAGAAGGAGAGAGAGCCTTGAATGGCACCCATCCATGGTCTCTGGCATATAGCAAGTTGCCGACCTCTTGCTCTCAAGTACTGCAGACAAAGGAAGTGCAGGCAGAACAAGAAGAGGAAGGTGACTCAAACCAAGCCCAATGTCTATAAAGTGCCCCTGTGGCAGTGGGGTACCTTTTACTGTGGCACTGTCAGTCATAAGCACAGGTTTCCTTCCTCTTCCCTATCTCTTCATATTATCTTGATTGTGGACATGTTTCATATTCATTCATAACAGCATATAAATATGAAAAAATAAAGTTGCTTTTTGTCCTCCCATAAAACAACAATATTTCTATCACACTGAGTATAAAGAAAATAATGGGCTGATATGGACCCTAAACTACAATTTTAGTCAACTGCAGCATTGATAGAGCCTATGATATGACAGATATAGGCCTCTAAATACAGTAAACACAAAAAATAAAACACAAAAATGGCTCTAGCTCTACAATGAATGACTAAAAGGGAGTGGGAAAAGTCAAGGTATGTTGCTGAAGCTGTCTCACTCTGAAATAAAACCCTTCCTGGAAAATTGGCAAACAAATCTGCCCCGTCCGCAATTAGTTAACCCATTATGTACGGGTGTCATGACATACATGTCGGCATCGATTAGGTCTAAAAGATGGAAGTCAATGCGTACATGATGCGACATCGGGATCTGCTCACAAATGAAGCACACACACAGTCTTTAAGTATTATGGCTGTAATGGTGCTAGCTTTAGAGCTACTGGGTTCCAAAGTCAGCCTTAACCACACTTTATGATGGATTTTTGAAAAAAATATTGTTTGGGCTAGT
>NW_028234442.1:14479588-14492088 GCF_977035675.1 Penaeus japonicus
TTGTCAGGGTGATGCCTAGGGACTGGGCACATGTAGTAAGATTCGTCCCATTGTGGACTTCGCCTCCATCGTCCTGATCACAGTCAAACCTGGACTTAGGAAAGGCCTTGACATCATGCAAAACGAGGCTGCCAGGATCATTCTGGGTGCCCCTGGGTGGAGTAAGGTTGTCAGCCTTCTTGTGGAGGCCAATCTTTTCCCCCTGGATATCAGAATTAATTAAATGGCAGCCCAGTTTCTTGCCAAAGTCATAAAGTCTCTGCCAGACTTGCAGCTAAGACAAAAGGTGCACAGACGTCTTGCACAGGACCATGAGCTCTTTGCTAACAACTCCTGGCTGTCTCACACAGCCAAGGTGTTGATACATTTTGAACTTAAGGAGACTCTATTGGTCAAGGGCATGGACTCCCCCCCACCCAGACTATGTCACACCCCTGCCATAGGCATTACCCTTGATAGAGTTTTCTGTCATGAGCCTGTCAAGGAGAAAGAAATAGTACTCTCCACCTCTGATATAGGGTGAGAGAGAGATACACTGCAGCAATCACTCCACTGGGTAGTAAAACCTACTACATGGATAGTTCTGTAGACCCACTCACCCACACTGCACAAGCTGGTTTTTAGTGAAAGCTATGTAGGTATCTGACAATGTCTCTTTGCTCCAGGCAGAGGCAGTTGTTATTATGGGAGCCCAAGCCTATGCAGCCAAGACAGACGGGCATGTCATACATACACCCAGCAACAAAGCACGCCCCTTGAAAATGTCCATCCCCTGACCCCGATTCTCACCATTGCTCAGAGAATCCTGGCTCAGGGTAGATGCATTACCCTCAACTGGATACCAAGCCATGTTGGTCTTAAAGGTCTTAAATCATACCCCCCATTGGACATGATGAGCCTTGTGGCACCCCGGACACCAATTTAGAGCACTCTGATGGACTGTGAGCACACTTGCTTCCTCAGGCAGGGCCCACAAACAACAGCCACCAGGCTGGTGAGACGGCTATGCCATTCGCTTGCCTCTTGGTAACTGGAGTGCCTACAGGCAATCCGACCATCTTGGTAATCATTCAGTTATGATGATCAGATGAGTCAGCACTAATAGCTGGCAGAGGCTGGGCCACCTCATGCATATAGCCTGGGAGAAGCGACATCTTTGCAAATTACTCTGAACTGAGCTAAACTGAAGAACACTTTCCTTTCTACATTGGTGACTGCCTCGACTCTACCCTGCCTTATCAACCAGGCATGAGAATAAATATAAGTACCCGATCTTGGCACAATATTAGCACTTGCTGACCCCTTCTGACCCTCCTGCTCCTATGCTGTATTCTTGTTTGTCTGTTTGCTCATACATAAGAAATTGATAAAACACCAGCATACTTTTATTTACCATGCCTGGCCATCCTCCTCATCTGTACTATGAAGTTGTCACCTTCCATCTTGGTCCTTCACTGGTGTTCCACAGGCATTCTGACAGGCGATGCCCTTCCAATAACGCTATAAAGTTATCTCATGTTCACCTTCACTATGAATTCACATTGCACATCACAGCTTTCCAAACCAATGAACATGCATACTCATACTTGCCAAAGAGAAAGAGTGAGGAAGGAAAAGTGAGAATGAGAGGGAGAAGGCGAAAGGAGAGGAGGAGGGGAAGAAGAAGAAGAAGAAGGAAATGGAGAAGGAGTAGGAGACGGAAGAGAAAAAGGAGAAGGAGAAGGAGAAGGAGAAGGAGAAGAAAAAGAAGAAGGAAAAGGAGAAAAAGAAGAGGAGAGAGGAGGAGGAGAAGGATATGGAGAAGGAGGAGTAGAAGACGGAAGAGAAAAAGGAGAAGGAGAAGAAGGAGAAGGAAAAGAAGGAGAAGAGAGAGGAAGAGGAGAAGGAGAAGAGGGAGAGGGAGAAGAAGGAAAAGAAAGAGAAAGAGCAAAATCAAAGAAGGAGAGGAAGAGAGAGAAGGAGAAGGAGAAGGAGGAGGAAAAGTGGAAGGAGAGAGAGAGAGACATACACCCTCCCTTCACCACACTCACCTGCGCCAAAATCGGTCGAATTAACACCGGAAATACAAGCGAAGCCACGGGCGCGTTATGGGCGTGGTCTCCCATTGTCATTCTTTACACCAGCAGGTCTTGAAGGAAGGGAAAAAACACAAATATTTCCCTGAGAAGACACAGGAAGACAGAAAATCTCCAAATGTCTAAGGGTACGGCTGGGCTGAACCTCTTCTCGCAGTGGATGTAAACACACTGACTGACGGGGGTTCCAACACTGTCAGCTGATAACGAGGGTTGGTAAAATCCAAATACAATGATGAAATTTTTCTTATCTTAATATCCTTCTTGTTTGATTTATCAAATAATTATTTTTTTTTTGCAAGTTGAATATTTATCAAGTTGAAGGTTTATCTCAGTAGGATATATAGATTTAAAATTACAACAAATAGGATCTTATTAGTTTTCAGTTTTAACGCATTGTATGTTTAATGAACCCATTATTTTGCAAAAGCTGGGACTTTAAACTCGTCTTGTGTTATCTCAATTATTCACATAAACTAAAAGGGACAATTTCCTTTTCAATTTATTATCTGTTGGGATTTTATAAACTTCACTTTATATATCATATCCTAATCAACTCACTAATTAACACCATTACTATGTGCGACCCATGGGACTTTAATCCAATTGCATAATTGACACATTAATAAAATCAACCTTGAAGAGTTAGTCCGTGTTGCTAATATGTGCAATTAGGCAACCTGGCAATGGAACAAAAGGGCAATGAACTGTTGTATTTGTTAGATCTATTTGAAAATGTTTTTTTTTTATTTTTATTCCTTATTCATTTGATGGTGTTGTATCATTTTATTTGTTCGTTCTATTTGCGTGTATTCCTTTTACTTGTTATATGGTGTTCTTATCTAAAGTTAATTATCATTTTTTGTTCTTTTTTTACGTCATTTTTGTTTGTTTCATTGTTGATGGTGTTCTTGTTCCTGCATTATTCATTTGTCATTAATTCACTCGTTACTCCTACTTCTTCTATCTTATTATACAATAATTTACTTATTTGTAGTAAAGAGTTTTTGTTTCTCTGTCAGTGATCGCACATTTTTAGTTCCTTATCATTGTTATTTGTGGCTCGTGATATCACTTTTTAAAAATATCTTTATGATTGTGTAGTAATTAGAACTGTTACGATAAGTCATCTCGTTTCACTCGTTAATTATTTCTAGTTCAAGTATATATATATTTTTTTATTGGTCTACAGAATTTGATTATTATTCGCCGGTGTTTTGCGTTGTAATTGTTTGACGATACGCATTGTATCAATTATAACAATAATGAGAAGTAATAACAATAAAGATAAATTATGACAGTGATGATGATGATGATGATAATCACAGTAATTATGTTAAAATGATATTGATAAGTATGATAGTAATAGTAATGATAATAATAGTAATGATTTTAATGGCATTAATGATGATGATGAATATAAGATAGTGATAACAGTAATGACACGATAGTTACAGTGAAAATGGTCAAGATAATCATGATAATAGTAATAATAATGCTAATTATGATGATAATAGTAATGATAATAATGATAATAGTAATTATAATAGTAATGATGACTGATGATACTATTTATGATAATAATAGTAGTAATAATATTGATGATAACAGTGATGATAATGCTGATAATAGTAATAACGATAATTGATTTTATAGTTGTAATACTAATAATGATAAGAAAATGATGATAATGATACTGATGATGTATCAATAATAAAGGCAACAACAATGATGACAATTATAATGATAATAATTATGACGACATTAATGATGATGAAGAAAACAATAAACTAAGAAAAGATGATAATAGTATCAATGATAATGGTAATAATACTGATAATAATAGTAATAATGATAATGACAATATTACTAATGATGATAGTAATAATAATGAAAATAATGATGATAAAAAGTAATAAAACTAATGGTAATGCTAATGCTAATAATGAGGATCATGATAATAATAGCAATGAGTAAAAGATATATATACATAAGCCTCAAAATGAAATAAGTTAATTTCATTCTACAGACAGAAGAAAATATAGAAAATTGCAAAACCAAATACGATATTGCAGTAATTAATACAGCAAAAGGGAAAAAAGTGAACAGAAAACAAAATATAGCTAAATACCAATAAATGAATATAACGATGACACATATAAATCAGAATAAAGAAAATGAACGAAAAAAAATCCATTCAGATTTCCCCCGATTTTTTTTTTTTTTGCGAGACTTTCGAGCCTCAGTTTTCAGAGGAACTTGGTGGTCGAGACACTTAAATATATCAGATAAATAAACAGAACAAACAAAATAACAAACATGAACAAAAAAAAAAGATAATAGAGCAGCAAATACACAATAGATAATTCATCAAAAAATGATAAATCTCCCCCTATTTTTCACCCATTCTTCTCCTATTCATAGGTTTTCCCAAGAGCTAGACAGTCGAGGTCGCTAGATAAATAAATGAATAACAAAACAGACAAAATACTAAAAACAGAATATCAATAATAAATCATAAAATCTCAAATCTCCCTCTACATATCTACATATTCCCGACAAGAAACTCAGAAGAACTTGACGGCAGAGACGTTCAAAACCAATAATCATATACACGCCACAAGTAATTCAACAAACGAATACACAACAAAAGCTTACAAAAAAAAAAAAAAAAAAAAGACATCACAAATCCCCCCACCCCCATTCCCCCCCTCCCTCCCCCCCCTCCACGAGGTTTTCCGAAGAGCTCGTCGGTCGCGACGTGAGTTGCCGACCGACCAGACATGGCCTCGAGCAGGAGGAAGCAAGACGAAAAGCACTTGAAGATTTTACGCGACCTCGGCTCCCAGGCGGCCAATAGGACATGCTTCGACTGCCACCAGAGAGGGACGACCTACATCAACATGACTGTGGGGTCGTTCGTGTGCACGTCCTGCTCGGGCATTCTGTAAGTGTATGTTGAGAGGAGAGGGATAGGAAGGGGGCTAGGGGAGGAGGAGGGGGTCTTCCTCCTCCTCCTCCTCCTCCTGTTCCTCCTCCTCTCCTCCCTCCTCCATCAGCTGGCTCTCAATTGCGACTTTCAGAAACGATTGGCTTTTCTTTCTCCTTTCCCTTGTCTGAACTGTTATTCTTGTTTCCCGTTTCTTAAGGCCTCGTTTTGGGCTCTGTTGCGTCGAGACATTTTTTCCGTAATGGTACAGACTCCCATTTGGGTTTCCTTTTTTCCTTACTTTATCTGCTCTCCTGTTTTCTCCCTGTTGTTTTCTCTTATGAGGTAATTCGTTATTGAACTTCCCCCATTCCTCATCTGCTGTATCTTTTACTCTCATTATCCTCTTGGATTTCACTGCTACTGTTTGTATTTTCCAAATTGTCACTGTAGTGCATGAACCACAATTTGTTTACTTCTTGTTTACTCACCTTCCCCTCTTCTTTCTGCTCTCTGAATCCATGGCTTTCTCACCTGCTGTCATCTCTCTTCTGTGTTCCCTGGTATTTGTTATGTTTTGCAACAGCTTTCATCATTTCCTGTGTTTCCCTTATTCTTCTCCTATCATTCTTGTTCCTATCTTTTTCCAGTCTTCTTATTCCCGTCCCTTACCATCTTCCCTACTCCTATATACTATCTGTATTATCCTATTCCTTCATTCCCTATCCTTCCTTTTTCCCCTTCCTATTCTCACCTTCCTTATATGTTTTTTTGTTCCCAATCTTCCAATCCTATTTCTTCCCCAATTTTCTTCCTTTCGTACCTCCTCACGTCTCTTCTCCACCTTTTTCCTGCTTGCCCATTTGTCTTCCCCCTCCAAGCCATTTGTCTTTCCGTTCTTCCAAAAACCCTAAATGCGGTCATGTCAGTCGGGTCACAGGTCACAGGTCATAGTCACACTGCATGAGTATTCCTGCGATGCCCGCTGGCGTAGGAGGTTGTCACTCTTAAAGGCAACGCGTCATCAGAAATTAATTATTGTCGGATATTGTGCTCTTTGAGACATTCTGTGGTGTCAGGAACAGTGAATCATCACGAGTCATGTAGTGTCATGAGTCATACATTTTCAGAAGTGAAGCAGTGTCAGAATATATTGGGATGGGGATGGGAATAGATTTTTGTTTTTTTTCTTGTGTAGTATGTATGGGTTAGTTTCATCTAATGTTGATGTTGCTCTTATTGTTGGTATTAGTATCATCATCATGATCATCATCATCATCAATGATATTGATTATTTTTATTATTATTATTATTATTATTATTGTTATTATTGTTATTATTGTTATTATTATTATTATTATTATTATTATTATTATTATTATTATTATTATTATTATTATTATTATTATTATTATTATTATTATTATTATTATTGTTTTTATTATTGTTATTGTTATTGTTATTGTTAACATTATCATTTTTGTTACTACTATTTATTGTTATTATTGTAATTATTACTTTTGATATTATGATTTATTTTTCATTTATATTATTTTTATTAATGTTATTATTACTGTTATTATTATGGTAATGGGAATGATGATAATATTATTAATGATAATGATGATTATGATTACTATTGTTTTTATCATCATAATTATTATCAACATGATTGTTAACTTATTGTTATGATTATCATTATCATTTTCGTTATTGTTATCATTATAATTGATATCATTTTCATTATCGTTATTGTTACCATTATGGTTATAATTATTGTCAAAGTTATTGTTATTGTTATCTTTTACATTATTGTTCTTCTTCCCACTATCATTGTTTTCGTTATCGTAACCATAATCATAATCATAATTGTTATCATTGTTATTTTTTTATTATTATTATTATTTTTATTGATATCGCTAATTGACAAATTAGTTGTTTAATTATTATTATTTTTTTTTTGATAAGTTCTATTTTTGATAGATCTGTTAATTCATTTTTCAAACCCCTGGATGGTTGGCATTTATAATGCTGAAAGATCTCTCTAGGTCAGCAAAAAGGATTTTCTTAGCTAAGAATGTCATATATAGTTAGAAATTAAAGCAAAAGACCCCAAAGTCAACCTGCTTTCTTCCAAAATCCGTGGAGACTTGTTACT
The DNA here is from genome assembly GCF_977035675.1 of Penaeus japonicus. Lineage (NCBI taxonomy): Eukaryota > Metazoa > Arthropoda > Malacostraca > Decapoda > Penaeidae > Penaeus > Penaeus japonicus. Next base: position 14,486,751 of record NW_028234442.1, read on the forward strand.
CTTGGAATGATGAGACATGGTGCGAGTCGGTTGAAGAAGGAGAGGTGCTGTATGGTAGAATTGTGTTTCTTCTTACATTCTATACTTTATATTTTCTGTATTTGTATGGTTTCTCTACACACAGATGTAACTGCATTTGGGAGTACTTGTAATGCTAAAAGATTTTTCCTAGCAGTGATTTTAAGATTGTTAAGAGTGTAGAGATAAATATGAGTATTTATGTATTTATCAGTCTTGGTTACAAAGGTAGTTTACCTGTAACTTCATAAAGCTTTCCTTACAAATGTATTAAACCTTGTAACAAGTGTCAAGTGAAAATTATTGCAATGTTTACAATACTTTCAATTCTCTTTAAATGAATCTTGTAAACATACAAAATCTGAGGGTCACAGTTTGTATATTGTACAAACACATCTTACTTGTATGTCTTGTTTGGTTTACAGTGACTTATTTAGAAAATAAATATGATTGAGAATCAATAACTTCACAAAGCAAGAGATGCAGTTGATGTATTTCAACCATGTCATTCATATTTATGCTTGATTATAATGGCCACATATATGTGTATCAGTCAAGATTTGAGGTATACTTTTACATTCATGCCTTATGCATAATTGACCTGATTATCAAAGTTATATATTCAAACAAGAATGCAGTATAGATATATTTTTGAGTCAATGTATGAGGTGTGACCTGATGTCTGTGACATCAGCATAGTTATCTAAACTTGAAAGAGGACACAGATATCAAGTAACTCCTCATGTCTTGACAAATTTGTTCATAATTGAAACCAGACTCCCATTTGCTGACAACCAGGAAAACTAATGGACAAAGTTTCTCGGCCCAACCATTGATGACAGACCTCCAGTGGATGTGTTAGATTATCCCGACTCTCGGTGGACTAAGTTGCCTTTAACCCTATCCCGATGGGCCCAGTGATAAGTGGAAACCCCCTACGCCGGGCCTATGCAATATTGCATCGGGAACGTCACTGGTGTGTCGCCCTGTCATCGGGCATTTAGCCGTGTCACACGGGTGTGACGCACCGTCATCAAAGAGTTAAGATCTGATGTATTCTGGGAAATGATATACCTTTGATTTAATCCTTTGATTGCAACAGCTCTCAAGAGGTCCATTCAATAGCCCGTGACATATCCTCTTGTGAGACAGATTTGCATTTTAATATGACAGGTGTTTGGAGTGCTTTGGTTCGAGTTGATGCTTTTTCTTAGGACACTTCATCCTCTCCACTACCTCCTCTTTTGCGTTATCTAGCTTTAGGAGACTTTGCTATGTCAGCACCCATTTAGTGTTTTATCACCTGGGTAATGGGGAACTGTAACTTGGAAACATTGTATCTTGGTGATTTTTAGATTTTTTTACTTCTGCTTCTTAACTACTAGATGCACAATAATATACCCTACTAAAAGGTATATTGTTTTGAGATCGATTTTTTTTTTTTTAAAATTATTTTTTAATCCTGTTGGATTTCAGCTTGTCATCCTCGATTTGAGGGTTAGAAATTGTTAATTTCTTCCCAAAGTAATTAAAGAAACATTTCACTCTTTTGATTAATTTGTATAATTGGTGTAAAGGCAGCTTGATGAATATTGTGCTTTATTTACATATTTTTAGGGAATCTTGCATGATAATTTGCTGAACAGCATTTGAATACTTTCTCTGTTATTATATTTGGAAATATTTGGACAATCTGGTCATATCTTTGCTTGTTCACTTGGGATTGTCATGAGATGTAGTGTATTATTCTTTTCTACATTTGATCATTATAAAGATTATAGGAGAAATGATGTAAGCTATTTGTTGATTTGTTTATTTGTTATATAAACTGCACAAGAACTTGCATGATCTATTTAATAATTAATTTATTTGTTATATTATGGGGTAATATAAGAGTGATACTACAAATAATAAGCTTTTTATTTCTTAATTAGTTTAATAATTGCTTAAAAATGAATATTCAATATTCATATGATTTATTTTTCTGCTTATTCACTTTTATGGGCGCACGAAATGGAATGTACTGCAGAAATGGGAAAGAAATGCTGAATAAAAGTTGATAAACTGAAGAAATAACAATAATAAAAAAATGATGTAGTAATCAGGAAATCATTCTCATTAATGTAGTCAAGAGCTCTGTATTCTAAGGGATACACTAGGATTACTGAAAGTCACTCTGATTATCAGTATTCAATTTCTTCAATCTTTTTTTTATTGCTAAGCAATTGGATATTAACCTATTGTGGAGGGGGGATATATTCACTTGCCCGGAGGGGGGATATATTCACTTGCCCGGAGGGGGGATATATTCACTTGCCTGGAGGGGGGATATATTCACTTGCCCAGTCTCCAGGAAGGGTTTTATTTCAGACGGAGTTAGCTTCACGCAACATACTTTGACTTTTCCCACTCTCTGTTAGTCTCTCATTGTAGAGGTAGTCATTTTTGTGTTTTAATTTTTGTGTGTTTAACTGTATATAGAGACTTACATCTGTCATATCAAAGACTCTAACAATTTTGCAGTTGACTAAAATCGTAGTTAAGGGTCCATATCATTCATTTTTTTTTTACACTAAGTGTGATAGAGGTATTTTTGTTTTATGGGAGCACAAAAAGGAACTTTATTTTTTCATATCTATGTACTGTCATTAATGAATATGAAACGTATAACCATCCACAATCAAGATAACATGAAGAGATAGGGAAGAGGAAGGATACTTGTGCATATGTCTGAGAGTGCATCAGTAAAAGGCATCCCTACTGGCACAGGGGCATATTATAGACATTCGGCCTACACATCCTTCATCTGCGGTACTTTAGAGCAAGAGGTCTTCAACTGGTTGTGTGTCATCGCTCTCTAAAGATAATGCTTGCTAGAGACTGTGGATGGGTGCCATTCAGGGCTCTTTCTCATGATGGTGCTAGAGGAAAATGGTGCCATCTAGGTTTTGGATGTTAGGTGAAACCCATTTTGCTTAATATTATGGAAATTATATTAAGTTTGACTGCAATTGCTCACTCATTACTCATAACACAATAAAATGATATAATGATCCAAAATCCCCGAACGTCCTGTATGTCATGAGGCCTGTCCTCAGACCAGAGTTCCTGCATCATGTATATCATAACACCCACATGCAATGGGTTAAGCGTCATACTCACAATTCAAGTTTGTGTCATGCACAGATATACAGAATTTTTATTTTTTATTATTATTTTTTTTAGGTACTTTATAAAGGAGATAGCATAGTTTTGAAAATGATTTGTTCTATAGTGATAACAATAGACCCAAGAACATAGATGAGATATTTAGAGATTTTTTTGATTCCCCTGGATGGGAATTTGATATCACTAAACCAAATGGATTGCTGTAGCTTGCCCAAAAGGGTTTTTACTATTTTTGGATTGAATTACTTTATTTCTTGATATAGTAGTGGCACAGATATGCAAGTTACATTCATATTATAGCAGGTCTTTTAAAACCTAGCAGTAAAGAAAGAAAATTGTTTGGCTTTCATTCTAAAAGTTATTGAGCAATTGCTTAAATGTGTTTCAACCCACGTAACGACTGAACTAGCAGTCAGGCTGGCTGTACGGCTAAAGATTAGTGGGACAGGGAAAGTATTTTCTCTGCCCTCTGGACAGAGCATGCTACTCTAAATGGCATTTTCCCATAAATTGTTCACAAAACAAAGGTTTAAGCTGACTTTAGAACCATGTAACACTGAAGCTAGCGCTGTTATAGCCATAATACTTCATGACTGTGTGCGCGCTTCAACTGTGAGCAGATGCTGATGCTGCATCACATACATATTGCCACCCAGCATTACACACTTTTTACTGTACATAAGTATTATAGGTATAATTTACAAGCAATAGAACACTTACTTTGCGTATTTCTTGGACTGGAATAATTCACTGCAGGCAGCTTTATGCAAATAAACTATGAATTGTGTAGCCTATTATCAGTGCAATCTGTATAGTGGAATGTAATTAGGTCATTGATTCTCAGAACTCGCAAAATATATCACATTAAACTGTAAAGAGTAAGTTGGTAAACATATCTAATCCTAATGTCTTGTGTTCAATTTATTACTTATACAGTTGATCTATCAAGTTACCAAATGGATAAAAGTGTATGATGAGTTATAACACATTTCTTTTTTCTTTACCAACAGACGGGGCCTAAATCCACCTCACCGCGTCAAATCTATTTCGATGGCGAGTTTTACACCCGAGGAAATTGAACAAATCAAATCGAAGGGTAATCAGGTAAATATGATGTAGCTTAATTTTTTTATTAATGAAATTGAGAGTAAATATTTTGACAGAGTGATTGTTTTGAAAAGTTGTCTTTTTGAAGATAAATGTTTTTTCTATAGCAGTTTTAATCAGTTTAAATGTAGTTAAGGCATTCCCAGCCTGTAACCAAGAGAAAGAAGGTTGAAAGAGTGTATGTAATGAATAAATATATACTTCAGTATAAGCAGATAATCTTAATGTTGAAGCTTCAAGAAATAAGGAAAAGAAAAAGTTTTGTCATTGGCTGTTCCAATAAAAGTATCACTCAAGACCTTGTTAAATACCATTGCTCTCTACTACTACTGCATGCCACTTGATACGAATTCTCTCCTTTTTTCACAGTATTGTCAGGCGGTTTGGCTAGGCCTCTACGATGCCAAGGCCAACCCCTTCCCCGACACCAAAGATGAGCATAAGATCAGAGACTTCATGATTCTCAAATATGAGAAGAAGAGGTGAGACTGAGGTGTAGATTAACCCTTGCTTAGGGCTCTTGTCTGTGTCAGTATCTATGAGAGTGTGTTTGTGTGTAGGATGTGTACTAGGAAGGAGTGGGAGATGAAGAAAATTTACATCATAATCCATATGTATGTGGTTGATACAAGCACAAATGGGTCTTGAGAAACTTGGCTGCTGACAAAAAGAATAATTTACCATGTATTACATTACGTATATCACAACTAGTCATGCACCAGTCATGCTTCACCTTGGTTTCAGTGATTCTATTTCATTAGTGTAATACAATAATAATCATAATCATTATTATCAGTATGGCAATTAGGTATAATTGCAGAGATAAGTAGGTCAATGTGGTACTTTAGAGCAAAAGGTCAGCAACTAGCTATGTGCCATCACTCTATGAGGAAAGTGCTTGCTAGAGACCATAGATAGGTGCCATTCAAAGATCTCTCTCCTGCTGGTGGAAGAAGAAAGTGGTGCCATCTAGGTTTTGGATGTTGGGTGAAACCCATTTTGCTTAATATTATGGCAATTACAGTAATTATGATTGTCATCATCA
>NW_028234442.1:14499588-14507088 GCF_977035675.1 Penaeus japonicus
TTGTGGTACATGTGCACTTGTGACATATACTCCCTCCCTCCATGTGGGCTCATCTTACCAGGAATGGGGAGGGAGAGGGGGGAGGGGGAGGGGAGAGGAGAGGGGGAAGGGGAGAGGAGAGGGGGAAGGGGAGAGGAGAGGAGAGGAGAGGGAGAGGGAGAGGAGAGGGAGAGGGAGAGGGAGAGATGAACAGGAAACTGCAAAGAGAAAGGGGAAGATGAAGAAGAAAGAGGAGAGAGGGAGAGAAAGAGGAAAGGGGGAGGGGGAGAGAGACTGAGGGAGAGGGAGAGGGAAAGGGAAAGGGAAAGGGAAAGGGAAAGGGAAAGGGAACAGTCAGTAGTGGAAAGAGGAAAAGAGGCAAGAGAAAGGAGTAAGTGAGATCAGAGCAGGAGAGAGATGGAGATAGGGGGAAGTGGAGGGGGCAAGAAAGGGAAGAGCAAGAAGTAGATATGGAAATGCAAAGAGGGTAGAATGAGAAGGAAGGGTAGAGAAGAGGATAGGAGGTGGAGATGCAGGGATGAAAAGAATGAGAGATAAAGAGCAGGGGAGGGAGGAGAGGGAGGGGAGATCAAAGAAAGGGGAGAAAGAAAGAGACGGTGATGGCAAGAGAGTGGGATAGATCTACAGGGAGGCCCACAGAAAGAGAGATAGAGAGCAGGGAAGGGAGGGGAGATCAAAGAAAAAGGGAGAAAGAAAGAGACGGTGATGGCAAGAGAGTGGGATAGATCTACAGGGAGGCCCACAGAAAGAGAAATGAATTAAAAATGTTTTTCAAAATACTCTCTCTCTCTCCACAGGTTTCACGTAGAGCCAAGCATCGCTCTCAAGAACATGCCACCCCAGACGTCGAGTGCCAACTCCTCCAATGCCTCCACCCCCAGCAGCGAGACCTCCAACAAAGTGGCGGGGGGAGGGGGCATAGGGGCAGGGGGGCTATCATCGTCTTCTTCGTCCTCATTAGCAGCAGCGGCAGCAGTGTCAACAACAACAGCTACAACGGGAGGAGGAGGAGGAGGAGGAGGGCAAGTGGGAGGAGGAGGAGGAGGGGCATTATCAGCAGGAGGCCCCACTGCCAACGTCTCTGTGTCGCGGCCAAACACCTCTTCGTCCCAGGTGAGGCTCTTTTGGGGGTGGGGGAGGAGTGGTTTGGGGTAGGGGGTTTCAGGGGGCATCAGGGGGCATCAGGGGCTCTGAGGTTGAGAGGTCGGTTCAGGGGTCGAAGGAATCGCAGGTGTCAGTAATGAAATGAGGAAGGACGAAAGAACGTGGAAGATATGATGATAATAATAGTGATACTAGTTGATAATAGTGGTAATAATGATTGTGACCATTACAAAGACATATATGATATCAGTGAATATAATCATAATGTGTTTATTATTACTATGATTATTATGTTTATTATTATAACTATTGTTATGATTGTTATCATCATTATTATTATAATAGTGATATTTTAATAATAATGATTATTGTTATTGTTATTGTTATTGTTATTGTTATTGTTATTGTTATTGTTATTGTTATTGTTATTGTTATTGTTATTGTTATTGTTATTGTTATTGTTATTGTTATTGTTATTGTTATTGTTATTGTTATTGTTATTATTATTATTATTATTATTATTATTATTATTATTATTATTATTATTATTATTATTATTATTATTTTTATTTTATTTTTATTATTATTATTATTATTATTATTATTATTATTATTATTTATTATTATTATTATTATTATTATTATTATTATTATTATTATTATTATTATTATTTATTATTATTATTATTATTATTATTATTATTATTATTATTATTATTATTATTATTATTATTATTATTATTATTATTATTATTATTATTGGTGGTGATGGTATTGCTTATTTTATCTTTATTACATTTTTTTTCTTTACATTATTGCCATTGTTATTATTATTATTATTATTATTATTATTATTATTATTATCATTATTATTATTTTTTTATTATTATTTTTTATTATAATAATAATAATGATTATTATTATTATTAATATTATTATTATTATTATTAATATTATTATTATTAATATTATTATTATTATTATTATTATTATTATTATTATTATTATTATTATTATTATTATTATTATTATTATTATTATTATTATTATTATTGTTATTGTTATTGTTATTACCATCATTATCATTATCATTATCATTATGATCATTATTATTATCATTATTTTCATTATTATTCTAAAGTGATAGCACAGGGCTTTAGAGTATCCGTGGATATCTTTTACGTTCCACTGAGTCTTGAAAGTGCTGTGAAAGCTGACGGGTTCTCTGCCAACAGTCTGCACAGGGCCGGTGGAAGGAACGGATGCCCATCTTGCCTCCGCTGAAAATCATTCCATCCCATTCCACCACACGTGACGGCAACAGGGGTCCTAAAGTTTGTCGGCATTCTCTGTTGTGTCATTATCCTATTGCAGCGCTGATGCTATTTTATTTTCTTTTTTTCTTTTTTTGTCGTTTTACCACATTATTATATTTTTTCCTTTTTCTCCTTCCTCTCCTACTCCTACTCCACTTCCTCCTCCTACTCCTACTCCTACTTCTCCTCCTCCTACTCCTACTCCTACTTCTCCTCCTCCTACTCCTACTCCTACTTCTCCTCCTCCTCCTCCTCCTCCTCCTCCTCCTCCTCCTCCTCCTCCTCCTCCTCCTCCTCCTACTCCTCCTCCTACTCCTCCTACTCCTCCTCCTACTCCTCCTCCTACTCCTCCTCCTACTCCTCCTCCTACTCCATCTTCTCTTCCTACTCCTCCTCCTCCTCCTCCTCCTCCTCCTCCTCCTCCTCCTCCTCCTCCTCCTCCTCCTCCTCCTCCTCCTCCTCCTCCTCCTCCTCCTTCCTCCTCCCCCTCCTCCTCCTCCCCCTCCTCCTCCCCCCCTCCTCCTCCTCCTCCTCCTCCTCCTCCTCCTCCTCCTCCTCCTCCTCCTCCTCCTCCTCCTCCTCCTCCTCCTCCTCCTCCTCCTCCTCCTCCTCCTCCTCCTCTCCTCCTCCTCCTCCTCCTCCTCCTCCTCCTCCTCCTCCTCCTCTTCTTCCTCTTCCTCTTCCTCTTCTTCCTCTTCCTCTTTCTCTTCCTCTTCCTCTTCTTCTTCTTCTTCCTCTTCCTCTTCCTCTTCCTCTTCCTCTTCCTCTTCCTCTTCCTCTTCCTCTTCCTCTTCCTCTTCCTCTTCCTCTCCTCCTCCTCCTCCTCCTCCTCCTCCTCCTCCTCCTCCTCCTCCTCCTCCTCCTCCTCCTCCTCCTCCTCCTCTTCCTCCTCTTCCTCCTCTTCCTCCTCCTCCTCTTCCTCCTCCTCTTTCTCTTTCTCCTCCTCCTCCTCCTCTTATACCTCCTCTTTCTCCTCCTCCTTCTCCTCCTTCTCCTTCTTCTCCTTCTTCTCCTCCTCCTTCTCCTTCTCCTTCTCCTTCTCCTTCTCCTTCTCCTTCTCCCTCTCCCTCTCCCTCTCCCTCTCCCTCTCCCTCTCCCTCTCCCTCTCCCTCTCCTCTCCCTCTCCCTCTCCCTCTCCCTCTCCCTCTCCTATCCCCTCCCCCTCCCCCTCTCCCTCTCCCTCCCTCACCCTCACCCTCACCCTCACCCTCACCCTCTCCCTCTCCCTCACCCTCATCCTCATCCTCACCCTCACCCTCACCCTCACCCTCTCCCTCTCCCCTTATCTCCCTCTCCCCTTATCTCCCTCTCCCTCTCCCTCTCCCTCTCCCTCTCCCTCTCCGTCTTCCTCTCTGTCCCTCTCCCTCTTCCTCTCTGTCCCTCCCCCCTATCCCTATCCTTATTCCTATCCCCGTCTCTCTGTATCGATCATTTTCTTTTTTGTCTTTCTTCACATGCTTTAGTATCACACAGATCCTACTAGTTCATAAGTAGTAATTAAAGATGTGTTTTGTAATTTCCAGTAGAAAATTTATACTTCATGCAAGTGCCTATTTAAGATGTGTACAAAGTGCTAGTGTTACAAGATGTCACTTGGCTGTAACTTGTTTATTGCCATTTTTAAGCTAATGATCTATAAAATCATGTTTTAATGATTCTTTCATGACACGAATTTTGGTGTTTGCTTTTATCTCTGAAGATTTGAAACAATCCGTAAGGGGAGAAGATGCCATCATAACTAATTAAGGTCAACACTGGATGTTGCCAGATGTTCCTGAGGGGAGAGTACGAGGATCTGTGTGATATTCTGTGCGAAAACAAAAGAATTAGAGCTAGTTCACAGTCTCTGCCTTCGATTCCAAAACACTTTGTAAGAATGGATTTGGAAGAACTAAATCTGCTTATGTAGTTTGTAATAAACCAAAATTGGATTTAGGACAGAGAAGATACAGTGGCAGCACACCTCGTAGGAAGGTCTGTCATTCTTCTTGCACTTTTGGCTTCCCTCGCCTCTTGGCCAGCGTGTGAAAGGTGGCGTCTCCGCAGTCGTAGTAGATGCTGAGAACCTTTGTAATTTCACTTTTTTCATCTATGAGCAAGTAACCACGAATGTGTATAACTTATTGACTATGATGTAAACACACACACACACACACACACACACACACACACACACACACACACACACACACACACACACACACACACACACACACACACACACACACACACACACACACACACACACACACACACACACACACACACACACACACACACACACACACACGCACACACACACACACACACTTGCGCGCACACACACACACACACTTGCGTGCACACACACACACACACTTGCGCGCACACACACACACACTTACACGCACACACACACACACTTACACGCACACACACACACACACACGCACACACACACACTTACACGCACACACACACACTTGCGCGCACACACACACACTTGCGCACACACACACACACACACACTTGCACACACACACTTGCACACACACACTTGCACACACACACGCACGCACACGCACACGCACACGCACACGCACACGCACACGCACACGCACACGCACACGCACACACACACACACACACACACACACACACACACACACACACACACACACACACACACACACACACACACACACACACACACACACACACGCACGCACGCACACACTTGCACACACACACGCACACACTTGCACACACACTCACACAGGCACAGGCACATGCACACAAACTACAAAGACAACATATTTGCGAACTTCAAATTCAGTGTCCCTTGGTAACCAGTTGTAGCCTTCTGGCAAGTGTTCCTGAGGAACCTGTCATTAGAGCGACTTGATACTCTATTGCTTCTTCTTTATTTCCAGTTTTATATTGACCAACAGTACTGTAGTTTCAGCTGTTTGGGAGACACTGTAACTGTAACAAATTAGGAACTCCCTGCCATGGCTGAGAGTTCTCATTTGGGTCATGTCTTCTAATTGTTGTTCATTAGGTACAGAGGGCTTTCTAGGTGTGATTGAAAGATTCAGTTTAAAGGAATAGGTTTTATGATTTCCTATTTATTGATATTGTTAGGTGTCTGCAGTTGTAGAATGTTGTACCCATCATTTTGGAAAATTATTATTATTTCTACCACTCATAGATGTAATCTCTAGCAAGACAGAATGACCTTGTGATATTATAGTTACCTCAATATTCTAATTATTCATACAATATCATTATTATCTTGTGATGTCAGAATTACACCACAATTTCCTAATTCCCTGACAATATCATCATTACATTACAATTACCTTATGATACATCATAATGACCTTAGGATTTTGCAATTACCCTAAGATGTTGTAATTAACCTCATGTGTCACATGTGATGACTGGACTTCGCACTTTGCCTCTACAGAGTGCAGCAGCGAGTGCCAGTGCCAAGAACTCAACAGCAAAGTCCTCGGCCTTGTTTTGCTTGTTAGCGGATCTGGATGGTGGACAGGCAGGTAGTTCATCTGTCAACACCAATGATCCCTTTGCCTCACCCACGAGTGCGCAAGCCCCAGCGTCCATATCGCAGCCTTCGTTCGCCAATTTTGAGAATGCGAACATCTTCACGAACACTGCTGGTAAGTTTTTTCTTCTTCATATTTTTTAAAGCTATGAAATTTAGTGGGAGGAAGGGATTATTGGATTATTATGTGGCAGTACAACAAATTTATGTGGGAGGTAAAAAATCATAAATAACTTTTAGCCATTTGTGTGACACAGATCAATTGGAATTTTGACGCTGACGTACAGCTGCAGACATGTGGTCAACTGACATTGAGCTTTGCTTCCCCTGTCCACTTCTCACAAACGTTTCTTCCCCCTGTCCAATCTCTGTCTGTGCCAGCATCTCCATGCTACCATCACACACCACCACTCTTAATTTAACTCTAAAAAGGATGTGTTGTCTCTTGATCGGATGCAGAAATGCACCAAACATGCATATGCGTCTACTCAAATCCAATCTGCGCAATATTTTGATGCTTGAAATCATTAAACTAATTTTCTGCCTTCCTGTAAGATATTGGAACAGTTTGCCTGTGTCTTCTTACCCTGGCCATGGGGCTGGGAAAAGCAGCTCAAGTCAAAGTATTTAAGGGTTAATTATTACCTCTTCAAACTAAGGCAAAAATTTGTGTTATAAGAGGAATGGAGGATAGTGATATTTGTGATAGGTATTTAATATCTATTTTTTTTTTTAATTGTTTATAATAATAGAGTCCTTTTTATTTTATGTATTGCCAAAGTTAAAAAAAACAATTAAAATGAGAAGTATTACCCTGAAAAAATATATCTTGTCATACAAGATATGGATTTTTTGATGAAGGTAATGGTTGATATTTTATTACATATTCTCTAGGTTCTTTTTTAGGGAAAGAATGAATCTTATCTTTTCCTCAGCTATTTTTCTAAACACAAGGTTTTCTTGCTTCCTTACATTTCATTGTCCTGTGATGGTTGTTTGAAAACCGGTGTCTCTTTATTTGTGAGTGGCAGAATGTACTACTAAATGTTACACAATTTTTTTTCTCTCCCTTGCTAAGATACTGACTGATGCCTTCAGAAAAATAATCCACTTTTGTGGTGATCACAATCATTTTCTTCCATTTCTATAGCTCCCTTTTAATTACTCCACTTTTGGTTCTGAGCCATTCCAGTTGATGGGCAAGAGGAACCAACAGGGTTTGGAGAAGTGCTAGTGACTTTCACCAAAGCTAGAGGCATATGTAACATTGGGTTCTTATTCACAGGGTTTTCTGGATAGCAATTTGTAGAATCAGTTTATTGGTGTTATGAGTGGTTGTGTAAATGACAGCATAGAAGGCCTGTGTGATATTGAAAGTTTGGTGCAACCCTAAATAATTTTAAATATTTTTGGAAGATGCTGTTTAAATTTTTTGAATTTGCCTTTTGGATAATTTGTATTTTCACATTTAATTTTCATACTCTCTTGTGGATGGTTTGACTTTAGCTAAACTTCCTAAGATTTCAGTAATTT
>NW_028234442.1:14527088-14532088 GCF_977035675.1 Penaeus japonicus
GTATATATATGTATATATATGTATATATATGTATACATATATGTATATATATGTATATGTAAATGTATATATATATGTATATTCATATGTATATATATATATATGTTATGTCTATGTATATGTATATTTTATACATATATATATGTATGTGTATATTATGTATGTATATATATGTATATGTATATTATATATGTATATATATATGTATGTGTATATTATATATGTATATATATGCATATGTATATATAAATATATGTATATATATGTATATATATACATATGTATATATATATTTACATATATTATATATACATATATATATATATGTATATATGTGTATATACATATGTATATATGTGTATATACATATGTATATATGTGTATATACATATGTATATATGTGTATATACATATGTATATATGTGTATATATATATGTATATATGTGTATATACGTGTATATACATATGTATATATGTATATATATATTATATATGTATTTATATATTATGTATGTATATATATATATATTATATATATATGTATATATATATATATATATATATAGATAGATAGATAGATAGATAGATAGATAGATAGATAGATAGTCAGTTGCAGGTTTACCTTTTCTTAAGCACCTTTATCATGGGAAATCACACACTGATCATACATCTTAGGGGCTCATGATGCATTTTCATTATTTTGTCTTTCTGTAGAGTTTGATCATCACAGATTTTGAAAATTGGAGAAAAAAAATAGATTCTATATTTTGTAAGTGGATACACATTTAGAGGATTGTCTGCCTTGTTTTGCCACCTTGCCTGTAATGTAGCCTGGGTGTGGAACAAACAAGATTTGTGCTACAGAAACTCGCTTTATATATTGGTTTGCAAGAAAAATTCAGAATGAAATCATACAGAGAATCTGATTTATATTATTATTATTATTATTATTATTATTATTATTTTTATTATTATTATCATAATTATTGTTATTGTGTTATTGGTATTATGTATTATTGTACTATTATTATTGTCATTATTTAATTGTTATTATTATTAAATTTATTTTGGGTTTTATGTTTATGGGGGTGGGGGGGGCAAATGAGGTTTAAGAACCCCATGTTATCTCTATGGGTGCATCGTCAGTGCATTTGTGGTAATCTTGGGTTTTTTGGACGGAGATCGACTTGGGAATCACTCGAAGCAGGAGATCCTCTTTTTTTTCTTCCTCGCATAGCAAAGAGCGCTTCCTACAGCCACATCACTCCTTGTTGCAATTCCACCATCGCCAATCGAAAGAATTAGTTCTCCGAGTACACAGGATGTTGTTACGTTAGTATGGCAGTCAGATTTTTAAGTATGTGATGAGTGTGAATGCTTTAAAAGAGACTTAAAAAAAAGAGAAAAAAAGGGAAAAAAAACAAACTTTTTGGTACCACTTTTGCACTTGGATTATTATTAATATTATTATTATTATTATGATGATTATAATTATTATTATTATCATTATCTACTAGGTGTGTGTGCCCTTACTGGCCTCCATGCCTTCTTTTGCTGCACTAGAGAGCCAGCAATTCTTGTACAGATTACCCCTCTTGCTTTGCTCTTCTTTTGGGTGTATTTGACTGAATTGTCAGTCTCTCTCTCTCTCTCTCTCTCTCTCTCTCTCTCTCTCTCTCTCTCTCTCTCTCTCTCTCTCTTCTCTCTCTCTCTCTTCTCTCCTCTCTCTCTCTCTCTCTCTCTCTCTCTCTCTCTCTCTCTCTCTCTCTCTCTCTCTCTCTCTCTCTCTCTCTCTCTCTCTCTCTCTCTCTCTCTCTCTCTCTCTCTCATTTAAATATTTAATCTTTGCGGAGTATCCCCTTTTCCTCTTCCTGCCTTCTTGGATTTTTTCCCCTTCTTCTTGTGTTTTAACCAAGATGATATAGCTCTTTCCTTAGATTTTTAAAGATTGTATTTAATGGCATTATTATAATTCATTCATTTCAGTTCATTGTACATGAGGAGTTCACATTAGATCAGTAACGTATTTTTTTCATGCAGTCATTTCACCATTGACATTAAGAGATTACATGCGTCTCACCCGAATTGCAGAGGGTGGGGTAAAAGCCCCCCCCCCCCCAGTTAGCAGAGACCACACAGGTAGGACTTGTGTTACGGGTCACATCATGCAAAGAGATTTTATAGTGACCACTCAAGAATGGACTATTGAGATGATGTAGTCATAAATTGTGTACTCTGATCAAATCCGAGGCAGTAAGCTTTGGGTTGGATTTGGCTTGTTACGTATATGTTTTGTATTATTATTATTATTATTATTATTAATAGAACTGATATTATATCATTATCACTATTATTATTATCATCTTCATCATCATCATCATAATTATTATTATTTTTATTATTGGATTATTATTATTATTATTATTATTATTATTATTATTTTTATTATTATTATTATCATTATTATTATCATTATCATTATTGTATTATTTTTATTATTAATAGTATCATTATATCATTATCAATATTTTTATTAATATTATTATTATTGTTTTTATCATCATCATCATTACTTTTGGGACTTTTTTTCTTATTGTTTGGTTTATGTTGATGCTTTTAGTCATAATATTTGTTAGGCCCAACTGTTTTCCTATTAAGTTGAGGGGCATGGCGAACGCATATTTTCAATAGATCCAATAAATTTGAAGTGATAGCTGGTGTTTTATTTTTTCCTTCCCAGAAATCTTTGCAAAATGAAAACTACATGCTCAAATTTATCATGGATTAGCAGAGAAAATAGAAATGATATTGTATTTCAGATTACTGTGTGTTATCAGTTGTAAAAAATCCTCATGGTAAGATATATCTTTTTGATAAATGATCGATAAATATTTTTCTTATTATGATTAAAGAAAAAGTATCCTAAATGTACAACAGTAATAAAGGGAAGAACTGAAGAAAAGGAACTGTTTGATAGACAAATTATTTTTTATCAATGTGTCAGCCAATAGATCATGGTGGTTGCTGACTTTCATGCTGGGTAATTTACTATTCCAGGTCAACATACAACATGACAACATGAAGACAGCACTACTTTTCATGTTTTTTTTTCTTCTTTTATTTGACGTAATTCAAACTTTGGCTCTTCTAAAATCTCTCCCTCATCCCACAACCTCATTTTCCTTCCGAAATCTCTCCCTCATCCCTTAACCTCATTTTCCTTCCGGAATCTCTCCCTCATCCCTTGACCTCATTTTCCTTCCGAAATCTCTTCCTCATCCCATAACCTCATTTTCCTTCCGAAATCTCTCCCTCATCCCTTAACCTCATTTTCCTTCCGAAATCTCTCCCTCATCCCTTAACCTCATTTTCCTTCCGAAATCTCTCCCTCATCCCACAACCTCATTTTCCTTCCGAAATCTCTCCCTCATCCCACAACCTCATTTTCCTTCCGAAATCTCTCCCTCATCCCTTAACCTCATTTTCCTTCCGGAATCTCTCCCTCATCCCTTGACCTCATTTTCCTTCCGAAATCTCTTCCTCATCCCATAACCTCATTTTCCTTCCGAAATCTCTCCCTCATCCCTTAACCTCATTTTCCTTCCGAAATCTCTCCCTCATCCCACAACCTCATTTTCCTTCCGAAATCTCTCCCTCATCCCACAACCTCATTTTCCTTCCGAAATCTCTCCCTCATCCCACAACCTCATTTTCCTTCCGAAATCTCTCCCTCATCCCACAACCTCATTTTCCTTCCGAAATCTCTCCCTCATCCCACAACCTCATTTTCCTTCCGAAATCTCTCCCTCATCCCACAACCTCATTTTCCTTCCGAAATCTCTCCCTCATCCCTTAACCTCATTTTCCTTCCGAAATCTCTCCCTCATCCCACAACCTCATTTTCCTTCCGAAATCTCTCCCTCATCCCACAACCTCATTTTCCTTCCGAAATCTCTTCTCATCCACAACCTCTTTTATTTCGAAATCTCTCCCTCATCCCACAACCTCATTTCCTTCGAAATCTCTTCCTCATCCACAGCCTTCATTTTCTTCCGAAATTCTTCCTCTTCCACACTCATTTCCTTCCGAAAATTCTCCTCATCCCACAACCTAATTTTCTTTCCGAATATCTCTCATCATCCCAAACTTTTTTTTTCCTCCGAAATCTCTCCCTCATCCCACAACCTCATTTTCCTTCCGAAATCTCTCCCTCATCCCACAACCTCATTTTCTTTCCGAAATCTCTCCCTCATCCCACAACCTCATTTTCCTTCCGAAATCTCTCCCTCATCCCTTAGCCGCATTTTGCTTCCGAAAATCTCTTACTCACCCACAACTCATTGTTTCCGAAATCTTTCCTCATCCCACTAATCATTTTCCTTCCGAAATCTCTCCCTCATCCCACAACCTCATTTTCCTTCCGAAATCTCTCCCTCATCCCACAACCTCATTTTCCTTCCGAAATCTCTCCCTCATCCCACAACCTCATTTTCCTTCCGAAATCTCTCCCTCATCCCACAACCTCATTTTCCTTCCGAAATCTTGCTCTCATCCCACAACCTCATTTTCCTTCCGAAATCTCTCCCTCATCCTTACTCATTTTCTTCCGAAATTCTCTTCTTCATACACAACCTCATTTTCCTTCCGTATCTTCTTTCCTAATTCCCACAACTAATTTTCCTTCGAATATCGCTCCCAATCTCATAACCTCATTTTCCTTCCGTAACTCTCTCCCTCATACCACAAACTCTTTCCTTCCGAAATCTCTCCTCATCCCATAACTATTTACCTTCCGGGGAATCTCTTCCTCATCCCATAACATCATTTCCTTGGAAATATCTCTCAATCATCCCTTACCTATTTTCCGTCGAAATCTCTCCCTCATCCCACAACCTCATTTTCCTTCCGAAATCTCTCCCTCATCCCACAACCTCATTTTCCTTCCGAAATCTCTCCCTCATCCCACAACCTCATTTTCCTTCCGAAATCGCTCCCTCAT
>NW_028234442.1:14542088-14546796 GCF_977035675.1 Penaeus japonicus
CAAAATAATTACATAGATTCTCATCCAGCTTAGGACCAACGTTTGATTTTTTCAAAGGAAATCTATACACGAGTTGGAAATAGAAACCTATGCCGGAAATGCCAATTATTGAGCGAGACACAAAAGTTTCTCAGCCAAAAAAATGACCGTGTCTTCAGGTTAGACGAACCAGAAGGAACAGGAACATCGTGTAATCTAAAACAACAGAGGAGGCTATGGCGCTGGTAATGGCTCTATAAAGTCCTCCGCGCACATAGCCGAATTTGCGCTTCAATCTCTGCCTTACCTTCTTCATCCGGGAATCTCTCTCCCCTGCCTGCCGGACCTCGTATCGGTTGCGTTGACTAAAATCACAATAAATAGCATCAATACCCTTCGATACCAATTGCTATGGGTTTTATGGCGCGGACCTTTTGTAGATTTTTTTTTCTCCCGAATAATTCGTCATCTATGCTTTAATTAGTCGACTTACAGTGTGGCCAGCCTAAATCTTCACCAAATTCTTAAGATCGAAAACTGCAGCAAACAAGGGGAATCGCGTGGCTCTCTGGGGTCACATCCGGTTCAAAACAAGCGTTTCCATAAAGTGTTCGAGAAGGACAAACGCAACTGAATGATTTAATTCATCATCGGTGAAATCTAACCAATTAGAGAAATATATATATATATATATATATATATATATATATATATATATATATATATATATATATATATATATATAGAGAGAGAGAGAGAGAGAGAGAGAGAGAGAGAGAGAGGAAGAGAGACCGAGAGGGAGAGAGACCGAGAGGGAGAAGGAGGAGATAGACAAGAGAAAGAGGGAAAATCTCCGCACATTACTCTAGAAATCTATCTACCTTTCAGCAATACGTAAGGCATTCTACTATCTTACCAATTATTCAATAGCAAGAACGCAACCCACCTGCAAAGTCGAGAGCGGTGACTGCACGATCGTTATCCTGTGCAACAGTGCACTAACGAAGCAATCCTTATCTCTGGATTTAGAACGTTGCAGATTGTGGCTCCACAATAAGTCTATAGTCTTTTGATTATGAAAATAGATCTTCAAAACAAAATCATACATATGTTTCCAATCATACTCAATCCAAGTAGTTCTAAACACGAAAGAATATTGTATCCATGTTTATTTCTTTTACTTGCAAGGACATTTGATTTCTATACAGAACCTCCTTAAGCTTCGGCTGCGCTATCTCCCTTATCTTGCCAAGGAAGAGTCATATGAAGTCTTATCTATCTCGTTCTTGCTTTCAAAGCTTGTTGGCCAGAAGCGGAAGTGAAAACGGATACAGCAAGCGCCAGTCGGCATTGGGGGGAGAGGGAGAGATAGATAGATAGATAGACTGAGAGGAAGATGGACAGAAAGAGAGAAAGAGAGAAAGAGAGAAAGAGAGAAAGAGAGAAAGAGAGAAAGAGAGAAAGAGAGAGAGAGAGAGAGAGAGAGAGAGAGAGAGAGAGAGAGAGAGAGAGAGAGAGAGAAGAGAGAGAGAGAGAGAGAGAGAGAGAGAAGAGAAGTAGATGAGAGAGAGAGAGAGAGAGAGAGAGAGAGAGAGAGAAGAGAGCTGCTAGAGAGAGAGAGAGAGAGAGAGAGGAGAGAGAGAGAGAGAAGAGAGAGAGAGAAGAGAGAAAGAGAGAAGAGAGAAAGGGTGGAGAAAGAGAGAGAGAGAGAGAGAGAGAGAGATGGGAAGAGAGCAGAGAGAGAGGGAAGAGAGATAATCAACAGATAATAACTAAGTGTGTACAATACGGCACAGACACACGGTAGGGAACACACAGACCATCACACACACACGTATATATATAAACGCTAATATATATATACACTCGTAATATATTATATAATATATATATATATATATTATCTGTAATAATATATATATAAATATATATATACTATATATATATATATAGATATTATATATATACTAATATGTCTTTCCTCTCTCCAACCTCTCTCCCTCTCCCTGCCTCTCTCACAAAAACAAAAACAAACAAAAAAATATTAAAAAAATAAACACAACACAACACACACACAAAATACCAAACCCCAAACCCACACAAACAACACAAAAAACAAACCATCCTCTCTCTCTCTCTCTCTCTGCTTCATGGTACTCTCTCTCTCTCTCTGAGACCGGCTGAGGACTCCTCGTCTCTCGTCTCTCCTCTGCTCGGTCTCTCTCGACGTCGTCTATCTCTCCTCTCTCTATATATCATAATATATATATCGTAAACACTGTATATATATATATATTATATATATATATATATATATATATATATATATATATATATACTAAATATATACACTGGAAATATATATATATATATAGATATAATAATATATATATATATATATAGATATCACGATTTGTACATCATATATATATATCAGATATATATAGGCAATATGTTAACAGTGTGTGTGTGTGTGTGTGTGTGTGTGTGTGTGTGTGTGTGTGTGTGTGTGTGTACATATATATACATATATTGTACAATCACAAATGTACAAAAAAGCAAAAAACAAAAACAAAAAACAGCGGTAGTGAGGTGAAACGCGATAGGCGTAATCTTTTTCCGGGTAAGCGCTGTCTGGGGGGAAATCTCCCTAGGCCGAGAGACATATAGATCCGCTTGTGATGTATCGTAGGCTGCGTGGCGAAAATATGGTATTTCAAGGAGTGTACGCGGGGAGAGATTAACTCCTTATTGCTTGGATTTATGCTTTATCGTCATTACATTAATTAATCTTAAGCTGTTTAATTATCCATAATGGTCTTAGATTTGTTCTAAAGTCTTTTTAATTAAACCCTCGAAAGAAAGTTCGAGACTCGGCTGGCGGTTGGTCCGGGTCATGGAATCGATTTGGTTGGATTCTCACGGGTTAAAGGGAGTCAAAGTAATTCATTAATCATGCTAAAATAAGGTGCAATTTAGCTACACGTGAGCAAGTTCATAGCAATGCTTAAGCGTGCTGTAGTAAGCAAATTGTCTTTGAATGAAAAACGTGGCTACAGATTTACACACCTGTTCACAGTCGGGTGTATTTAGGAGGCAGAAGATGGGGATATAGGCTATACCCAGCAGACAAGGACCTTGCAATGCTTATCCTGATTCAGTTATTGAATTATTAAATCTTCTCTTTGTTCTGCCGAATTATTCTACAGGTACATAGATGTTGGAAGATTGATCAGAGTAACAGGACTCTTCTCAAAAAACATAAACAGCATATTTCATCTTTAAGAACACTGTCATATGAAGTCTTACTAACTTAGCATGATGACAAAAGCTGAATGACTCGTAGTATGACTTCCAGACATGCCTTTGAGTGACGGTCAGCTGGTCTGTGTCGTCACGGCGGGGATGCGATACACACAAGGTAAGATCAATCTCTATCTTTGATAGAGTATTATTCCATTTCATTCTGATGATTATGAGTGATCGTTTTATTACTCTGTGGCAACCTGTCCATCATGGCCGGTGGTGGTCCCTGGCAAAGAAAGCTTGTTTGCTCGCAATCCAGAAAGTAGTGTAGCAGGATGGCGTCCGGCACATTGCAGTGCTCACGGTGACGCCCATCACAGGCCATCCTGACAATGACTTGCCTTTCATGGTGGCAACAAGCAAGCGCCCTGAGGTGGATGAGGGTTTGCTTCTGTGCGACTCTTCTCTATGCCGGCCTGTGGCGACGCCTTGCCTTGTCACTGGACCACCTTCTTAGGAGGAGCCTTCTCCTGCTTGCTTTGCCCTCAGACATGAGTGCCTTGGAGAGAAGGGGAATGCCGGGGTGGCCTTTAGCGACCCTTGCCTTCTTCTTAACAAGGCCCCAAGCATTATGCCTCCTGGCACGCCTGGCATTCAGTCCGTTTGGCCATTCTGATATGCCTTGAGATATAACCTGGCAATGTGTGATTTGCTTCAAATACTTTACTTGACTTGACGGTGCTCGCAGTCATCGCATGAAGCACTGAAGTGACTCGTCACGTGAGTCCTGAGATAGGAACTCTTGAGTCCCAGTACAAGGACCTACTCGCGGCTCCCTTCCTCGTAAGCAGGACTTCTTCGCTGGGTTCTCTTTCTGCAGTTAGGAAGCGTCTGAGTGAGTGATGATGCATATTATTGATAACTGCAGTGGAAAGAAGAGATAATGCATATAAAATTATTTTCCAAGACTGTTATGGATGTTTAAAATTATTGAAATGCTTACAGTGACAGTCTTGGCTTATCCCATTATCCCTTATTTTACTAAATTAATTTTGCAGTAGGAATGTTTTTATATTTAATCGCCTCTTCCTCAAGTTGGAGCGAGGGCTTACATGAATTTTAGGTTGAAATATAAGTTTATCTGTCAATTAAGCTTAGCGTGAGAAGTATCATAAGCACTTAATCCAGTGATATACTTTAGAATATATGTGCAGATGCAATTTCTTAACATATGTAGGTAACAGAGTGAGAGAGGGGGGGGGGGCATCCCAGCAATAAAGTAGTTACGATAAATGATTACTTCATCTAGAATTAGGAAAAATGATGTTAGATTGTTTTCAACATATTGCATTTCATGAGTGTAGTTCACGAGTACCGGAGAATATTTTCTTTAAAGATGAAGTTTTTTCATCAATAAATATAGAACGAGTAATTGTATATCAGTCTGATAAAAAAAAAAAAAAAAAAAATACATGTTAAGGAA
>NW_028234442.1:14546896-14549396 GCF_977035675.1 Penaeus japonicus
GCCTTCCGGGATTATGGGTTGGATGGATTTCCCGTCGTTTTTGCGGCGTCGAGTCGCTGGTTTCCTTCTCTGTCGCAATCCTTTCCCCTCATTTCTCCCCTCCTTAGGAACGCTTCCTCGTTTCCTTCTGCATTTGTTTTTGTGCTTTTTTTTCTTCGTGATTACTATTTCACCCCTCCGTTTCTTTCTCTTGGTCTCTACGCCTCTTTGATTTTTTTTCCTGCTGTTCTTCCTTCTTCATCTTTTCCTAACGCTTTATTTTCCTCCTCCTCCTTTCATCCCATCTACCCCCTTCCTCCTCTCCCCTTTCCCTCGCCCCTCTTCTCCTTCTCTCCTCTCATCTCCCCCCTGCCCTCTCTCTCCCATTCCTTTCCTTCACCCCTCGCCCTGTCCCTCGTCCCTGTCCCTCGTCCCTCTCCCTTTCCCTCGCCCCTCCCCCTCCCCCTCCCCCATTAACGACCCCCTTCACCTCGGCCAAAGGATCAATACGACCAAAACGGACACGGACACGGACACGGCAACACAGGATCCGTTCCCCCGCGGCATCGGGTCATTCAGAGTCCGCAAAAATGCAATCCGAGGAAGGACTTTCGTGCAGGCTAGTTCCGCTCGCGGACGAGACTGAATAACTCTGTGAAATATAGAATAACTTACCGCGCTTGCCTGGGGGATTATTTATTGGTCAAGGTCATGGCGCGAGCAAGCACACGTCGGCGCACACGCGCACACGCACACACACACACACAAACACACACACACACGTAAAGACAGATATCTCAACAAAGTAAAATTCAAAAACAAATCGTTGTCATCATTCTAACAAACGCATTACTATCAACACTGCCAATAATGATCACAAACACAGCACCCGACAATAGAATAACCACAACAGAACAAAAAAGGTGCACATTAATGACAAAGACAGACTGACAGACAGACGGACATACATACAGACAGACAGACACATCGCCACGTCAAACAGGCCTTTCCCGCTATTAACTATTGCCGGCTATGAAGAAAGAAAGATAAGATGGAAACAGAGGAAGAGGAGGAGGAGGAGGAGGAGGAGGAGGAGGAGGAGGAGGAGGAGGAGGAGGAGGAGGAGGAGGAGAAAAAGAAGATGGAGAGAGAGAGAGAAAGAGAAGGAGATGATGAAGATGGAAAGGGAGAAAGAGAAGAGGAAGAAGAAAGAGGAGAAAGAGACGAAGGAGTCGACGAAGAAGGGGAAGAGGCAGAAAAAAGAAGGCAGAGGAAGAGAAAGAAGGAAGCCGAAAGCGAAAACTTCGAAGGAAGACGAGAGAGAAGAAAAGGAGCAGCAGCAGAAGACAAAGACAAAGACAAAGACAAAGACAAAGACAAAGACAAAAGGCAGGGGCGATGAAAGCAGAAGTAGCCAAATCTTGGGTGTGACGGCGTGTAGGCCTATGCCCTTTTATGGAGACACCTTATCTCTTCAATGGCTGATAAAATAGCGCTATCGGTAAGTCTCTCCCCGTTTGCGTTTCATCCTTGAAGGATATAGGGTGTGCGTGGAAGGGGGGGCAGGGGGGAGGCAGTGG
The DNA here is from genome assembly GCF_977035675.1 of Penaeus japonicus. Taxonomy (NCBI): domain Eukaryota; kingdom Metazoa; phylum Arthropoda; class Malacostraca; order Decapoda; family Penaeidae; genus Penaeus; species Penaeus japonicus. The sequence continues at coordinate 14,548,456 of NW_028234442.1, forward strand.
AAGCGGGAGGCGGGAGGGGGGGGGGAGGCGGGCGAGAGGGGGGCCGGGGGGGAAGGTGAGACGGAGGGCAAGGGGGGAGCGGACGGTTCCGAAGGGCAGAGTGGGGGAGAGAGGAAAGAGGGGAGGAAGAGAGAGAGCGAGAGAGAGAGAGAGAGCGAGAGAGAGGAGAGAGAGAGATGGCGGAGAGAGAGAGAGTGGAGAGATAGGGAGAGAAGAGGGAGGAGGAGAGAGGGGGAGCACAGAGGAGAGAGCCAAATGAGCGAGAGAGGGAGAGAGAGGAGAGAGAGAGAGGAGAGGAGAGAGTGAGAGAGCGCTAAGAGAGAGAAGAGAGAGAGAGAAGCGAGTGCAGACGAGAGAAAGAGAGAGAGAGCGCGGAGAGCGAGCGAGAGAGAGAGAGAGAGCGAGAGAGAGAGAGAGAGAGGAGAGAAAGAAAAAGAAAGAAAGAAAGAGAGAGGAGATCGCGGAAGCCGAGAGAAAGATGTATGAGAGAGAGGAGCGAGAGAGAGAGCGTAAGAGAGAGAGCGAGAGGAGAGGAAGGAGAGACGAGAGAGCGAGAGAGAGCTACGAGCGAGCGAGCGAAGCGAGCGAGGCGAGAGCGCTTTAGAGAGAGGAGAGAGAGAGAAGAGGAAGAAAGAAGAGAAAGAAAGAAGAGAGAGAGAGTAAGAGAGAGAGAGAGAGCGAGAGAGAGGAGAGAGAACGCCCGAGGAGAGAGAGAGAGAGAGGGGAGAGAGGAGGAAAGACGAGACGCCGCCCCGCCGAGAGAGAGAGAGGAGAGAGCGCCGAGAGAGGAGAGAGGAGCGGGAGAGGAGAGAGAGAGAAGAGATGATAGAGAGAGAGAGAGACAGTCGAGAGAAGAAAGCGCCGGGAGAGGAGGGAATGAGGAGAGGAGAGAGGAACGAGAACGACCGAGATGGCCCCGAGAGAGAGAAAGAAGAGAGAGA
>NW_028234442.1:14556896-14559396 GCF_977035675.1 Penaeus japonicus
CGCGACGACGCCGTGCCCCTGCACCGGTGCTCCTCTCTATCTCTATCTTTATATCTATCTGCCTCTCTCTCTCTCTCTCTCTCTCTCTCTCTCTCTCTCTCTCTCTCTCTCTCTCTCTCTCTCCTCTCCCTCTCTCCCTCTCTCCCTCTCTCCCTCTCTCCCTCTCTCCCTCTCTCTCTCTCTCTCTCTCCCTCTCCCCCTCTCTCTCCCTCCTCCTCCCCTCCCTCTCTCTCTCTCTCTCTCTCTCTCTCTCTCTCTCTCTCTCTCTCTCTCTCTCTCTCTCTCTCTCTCTCTCCCTCTCTCCTTCTCCCTCGCTTAGACGGACGGATAAACACAGCGGAAAAGCGGTCTGTGCATGTATTTGTACCCCAATTTTAAGAGCGAACAATGACAACCACTCACTGTCTATGTACGGATTAGACAAACGGCAACACACACAACATCCACTCAACAAACGTTATTTTTCTACCCATTTCCATGGATATTTCTGTGGACGTGACTTTAAACATTGAGGAATCACAACAACAGGAGTCCACCTCTCCGTGTACCTGTAAACCAGCTATAATATGTCTTTTATTTTCCGTTTGTGAATTTGTCGTGTTCCCGAGAAAAAAAAAAACAATAGATTTCTAAACAAAGGACACAAACAAGCCCACTGACAAACACTAATACACACATACGTGCGTACACACAAGATAAACAAAACAATAAATAAGTACATCAACGAGGTATACCATCGACACATAAACAATATGCAGTTGCAAATACCCCCAGCCACAAACAAACGACCACCCTAGACGATAATTGCACAAACAACCAAACAGGCAATCGCAAACAACCGGTGGAATCAACGTCGGCCGCAAAGGAAATGAATTGGGTCACGTCATTCACGGTAATCTGGACTGCCCTTGGACTCAATGAGGATAGGGGGACACGGCAAGACACAGGCAGACAGCAGACAGCCGCAGACAGGTAGAGAAGCAGAGGCTGACAGAAAGACGGGTGAGAGAGACAAACAGACAGAAAGGCAGATACATTCATACTGACAGACAGACGACTAGGTAGGCAAGAGGCAGACAGGCAGAAATACGGACAGACAGGTAAGAGGCAGGTAAAAAGAAAGCCAGACCGATAGAGATAGAAGGACAAGGTAAGACAGACAAACACGGACGGGCGGACGGACAGATAGCAAAACAAAGGGACAGGAGAGAGAGAGATAGAGAGAGAGGGAGAGAGAGAGAGAGAGGAAAGTTAGACCTAGATACATAAGGATAACAAAAGGGCCGAGGAACAAGGCAAGGCATCATGTGTTCAGACATACAAAATACCGAGGGCCGAGGTACATGAATAGTCAGACAGACAGAGAGAGACAGTCAGATAGACAGAAGGACGGACGAGCGGGTCCACAAGGTTAGGGTACAAAGAAAAAAAAGGGGGACAGACAGACAAACAGACACACAGAGACACGTACCCATAACACCAAAAGGGGATGGATGAACACTTACTTGTATTTACACACACAAAAACAAATATTCACTTGAACGTAAATCCACAAACGGACACAAAAAAAAAACATATACATGCATCCCATTTACGTTTTCAAAGTAAAAAAAAAATAATAATAAAATAAATAAAAAAGAAATTTTATATATCTCTGTTATAACATGAACAAACTTTCCTCTGGTGACTGATGACTAGAACAACTTAATATACATGAGTTTTCGAGAGAGAAAAAAAAACATTTTTCTTTTATATGCAGATCTAACTGTCTAGGTTCCATCATGTTTATCTTACAGAACAAAGTTAACTTTATGGTATATCTTTAGCTGTTCAAACACGCACGCAAAGTTTACCCAAGTTTCGGAGACGTTCGCTGTTTATCATCTTCATCTCCAACATCCTCCTCCTCCTCTTCCTCCTCCTCTTCCTCCTCATCTCCTTCTCATCTCCTCCTCGTCCTCCTCGTCCTCCTCCTCCTCCTCTTCCTCCTCTTCCTCCTCATCCTCTTCCTCATCTCCTCATCCTCTTCCTCATCTCCTCCTCCTCTTCCTCATCTCCTCCACCTCCTCATCTCTTCCTCCTCCTCATCTCTTCCTCCTCCTCATCTCATCTCTTCCTCCTCCTCTTCATCTCTTCCTCCTCCTCATCTCTTCCTCCTCCTCCTCATCATCATCTCCTCCTCATCATCATCATCATCTCCTCCTCATCATCATCATCATCTCCTCCTCCTCATCATCATCTCCTCATCATCATCATCATCATCTCCTCCTCCTCATCATCATCATCATCATCTCCTCCTCCTCCCCATCTCTTCCTCCTCAACCTTACCTTCAAAAAGACACTAGACCCCGACTTTCAACTCCTAAATCTCTCCTTGGTGAATATGGTTGACCTACGAGAAATCAAATGTTCTCTCTCTCTCTCTCTCTCTCTCTCTCTCTCTCTCTCTCTCTCTCTCTCTCTCTCTCTCTCTCTCTCTCTCTCTCTCTCTCTTTTTCTC
>NW_028234442.1:14569396-14574396 GCF_977035675.1 Penaeus japonicus
AAGATTAGAGGAAAGAAGGAAGAGGGAAGGAGAAAAAGAGGAGAGGGAAAAGGAGAAGGAATAAAGGAGAAGGGAGAAGGAAAAAAAGAGAAGAGAGGGAAAAGGAAAAGAACGAAAGGAGAGAAGAGAGGGAAAGAGAAAAGAAAGAAAGGAGAGAAAAAGGTAAGGGAAAGGCAGGAGAGAGAAAGGGGAGAAGAGGTATGGGAAAAGGACAAGAAAGAAAGGAGAGGAGAGGCAAGGTCTGGAGAGGGGAAGGGGAGAAGAGAGAGAAAGGAGAGGGAAAGAGGAGAAGAGAGAGAGAGAGGAGAGGGAAAGAGGAAGAGAAGAGGAAAGAGGAGAAGAGAGAGAGAGGAAAGGGAAAGAGGCGAAGAGAGAGAAAGAGAGAGAAAGAGAGAGAGAGAGAGAGAGAGAGAGAGAGAGAGAGAGAGAGAGAGAGAGAGAGAGAGAGAGAGAGAGAGAGAGAGGAGGGGGAAAGAGGAGAAGAGAGAGAGAGAGAGGAGAGGGAAAGAGGAGGAGGAGGAGGAGGAGGAGGAGGAGGAGGAGGAGGAGAGACAGAGAGAGAGGAGAGGGAAAAAGGAGAAGAGAGAGAGGAGAGAGAAAGGGCAGAGGCACAACTACAAAAGAACCAAGCTTCCGGACCGCTTTAACCCCCCTCCCTCCCCCCCTCATCCCTTCCCCCGACCGCTAACGCCCCCGGAAAAATCACTGACACCATATCATGCACTGCCATACATAAGGTCATGCACACCAGACGCCCACGCCCAAAGCTACACTGCCAACATATCAAATGAAACATGCGCAAATAAGAACCGTGAACAAGAACGAACACTCACTGCCACCAGCCTGTCATGCAGTTAAAATGAAAATCATGCAAACATCTGAATGATCGCCATCATGACATCCACAAAGGCGTCAAAAAAGGAGTTGTAAACACGCCCACGCCGCCTCTATTGACACGCGAGGTAAGGGTCAAAATCGACGATACAAAGTGAATGAAGTAGATAAACAGATTAAACGAAATAATACACACACGCACACACATCCAGACACACACACACACACATACACACACACACAAGCACACATGCATACATATACGCACACAGTTGTACATCAACCAACCAACCAACCAAACACACACGCACACAACAACAAAACAACAACAAACATACAGACAACAAAACAACAGAAAACGATTATTATTGACACTGAACTCTGAAAGAATCAAAACACAAAAGGAACAGAAAACAAGCTCTGTGTTGCCTCCCACGAAAGAGAAATGAAAAAACAAAAACAAAAAAAAACGAAGGATGGGAGGAGAAAAAGGTAGAAAGAGGGAGTGAAGGTAGGAAGAGGGAGGAACGGAGGGAGGGAGGGAGGGAGAAAGAGAGAGGAAGAATGGGAGAAAGAAAGAGGGGGAGAGGGTGGGGGAAAGAAAGAGGGAGGAAGGGTGGGAGAAAGAGGAAGGGAAGGTAGGAAAGGGAAGGAGGTAGGGAGGGGAGGGAGGAAAGGTAGGAAAGGGAGGGAGGGAAGGTTGGAAGAGGGGGGGGGAGGTAGGAAGACAGACAGACAGAGAAAGAAAGAGAGAGAGAGAGAGAGAGAGAGAGAAAGGCGTGATATGGAGGAAGGGAAGTACGAAAGAGTTGAGCGGAGGAGAGAAACAAAATAAGACAAGACAAGCGAGAAACACAGACAAACACGAACGCAAACGAACACAGATACATACATACATACATACACACACACAAGCACACACTCAGACACACACACATACGGAATTTCACATAATGCTGTAGGTATTCAGTCTCATCTACACCTCTATCTGCAATATCCCACACACGCATGAAGGATTTAATCGAAGGAATCATACAAAAGACTCATGCAAAGGATCCACGCGAAGGACTCGTACAAAAGACTCATGCAAAGGACTCTTCGACGGACTCTTACCAAGCTGTTATAGCGAACAAGAGACACCCGCACGCTTCGAACTCCCTTACACAGGGTCCCCAGAAAAAAAAAAAATAATAATAAAAAATAAAAATTGTTTACCGTAACATGTATCTACAATTTCCTTGCGTATATTATATATTTTTCTGTTACTATGATTCCGGTCGGCTGCTCTTTGGCTTCTGTTGATGAACTGACGAGCTGCTGTTTCTCTATTGTTTATTTGTCGCAGTCCGTGTATTTGCTGTTTCTTTGCTCTACTGATTCCCGATTCCCCCTTTGTACTATCCATTTTATTTTCAATTCCAATTTTTTTGTTGTATATTCTTTTCATTCCCATTCCCGATTCCCACTTCTCCTTTACTGTTCATTTATTCCAGTCCGATTCCCGAGTTCCGTGATCCTCCACGTGCCGTCAGTACTGGTTTACCTCGTATTTCCTTTACATTATTACAAAGTTACCCAAGTATAGGCCTAACCAAAAATGTGTGAGTGTGTGAGTGAGTGAGTGTGTGTGTGTGTGTGTGTGTGTGCGTGTGTCTGTGTGTGTGTGTGTTTATGTATGTGTGTGTAAATATAAAAACATATATATCAAAAGCTAAAAATATAAATACATATAAATATAAACCATAAGCTGCATTTACACCAATCGAATCGAGTCACGCCAAGTCACGAGAGTCGCTTCGCACGAGTCCCTTTGCAGCTTCCCCGCCCGTACCATCACGGCTCAGCACCCGATTTCCTGATTCCGGGGCATCAGGGTATTATCTTCCCTCGCCCAATCTGCAGTAATGATTTGGATTCGGCGCCGCAGAGGCAGACGAACCCGAATCACTCGCTCGGAGAGGCAGACGAACCCGAATCACTCGCTCGGAGAGGCAGACGAACCCGAATCACTCGCTCGGAGAGGCAGACGAACCCGACTCACTCGCTCGGATCAGGAAAATGGAACTCGAAGCTCTATTCATTTGATTCCACTGACTGTAACTTCGAGACATGATTAGGGAAATGAGTGATAAAGCTCTATCAGTCTGATTGAGAATATTATATGGAAAGTAATAACGATAAAGCTCTATCAGTCTAATTGAGAATATTATATGGAAAGTAATAACGATAAAGATCTATCAGTCTAATTGGGAATATTATATGGAAAGTAATAACGATAAAGCTCTATCAGTCTAATTGAGAATATTATATGGAAAGTAATAACGATAAAGATCTATCAGTCTAATTGGGAATATTATATGGAAAGTAATAACGATAAAGCTCTATCAGTCTAATTGAGAATATTATATGGAAAGTAATAACGATAAAGCTCTATCAGTCTAATTGGGAATATTATATGGAAAGTAATAACGATAAAGCTCTATCAGTCTAATTGAGAATATTATATGGAAAGTAATAACGATAAAGCTCTATCAGTCTAATTGGGAATATTATATGGAAAGTAATAACGATAAAGCTCTATCAGTCTAATTGAGAATATTATATGGAAAGTAATAACGATAAAGCTCTATCAGTCTGATTGAGAATATTATATGGAAAGTAATAACGATAAAGCTCTATCAGTCTAATTGGGAATATTATATGGAAAGTAATAACGATAAAGCTCTATCAGTCTAATTGGGAATATTATATGGAAAGTAATAACGATAAAGCTCTATCAGTCTAATTGAGAATATTATATGGAAAGTAATAACGATAAAGCTCTATCAGTCTAATTGAGAATATTATATGGAAAGTAATAACGATAAAGCTCTATCAGTCTAATTGGGAATATTATATGGAAAGTAATAACGATAAAGCTCTATCAGTCTAATTGGGAATATTATATGGAAAGTAATAACGATAAAGCTCTATCAGTCTAATTGAGAATATTATATGGAAAGTAATAACGAGAAACATATACTGTATATCTTTGGACACATGTACTCGACTCCCAACAGATCCCAAATTTTGGAAGCTTTCGTCCTTTATTTAATGAATCACGCAGAGAAGTTTTCTAAAAAAAAAAAAGGTGTAGTGGGCAAGTGAAAAGGTTTAGTGGGCAAGTAAAAGGGTGAAGTGGGTAAGTAAAAAGGTTTAGTGGGCAAGTAAAAGGGTGAAGTGGGCAAGTAAAAGGGTGAAGTGGGCAAGTAACAGGGTGAAGTGGGCAAGTAAAAAGGTTTAGTGGGCAAGTAAAAAGGTTTAGTGGGCAAGTAAAAGGGTGAAGTGGGTAAGTAACAGGGTGAAGTGGGTAAGTAAAAGGGTGAAGTGGGTAAGTAAAAAGGTTTAGTGGGCAAGTAAAAGGGTGAAGTGGGTAAGTAAAAGGGTGAAGTGGGCAAGTAAAAGGGTGAAGTGGGTAAGTAAAAGGGTGAAGTGGGTAAGTAAAAGGGTGAAGTGGGTAAGTAAAAGGGTGAAGTGGGTAAGTAAAAGGGTGAAGTGGGCAAGTAAAAGGGTGAAGTGGGTAAGTAAAAGGGTGAAGTGGGTAAGTAAAAGGGTGAAGTGGGTAAGTAAAAGGGTGAAGTGGGCAAGTAAAAGGGTGAAGTGGGCAAGTAAAAGGGTGAAGTGGGCAAGTAAAAGGGTGAAGTGGGTAAGTAAAAGGGTGAAGTGGGCAAGTAAAAGGGTGAAGTGGGCAAGTAAAAGGGTGAAGTGGGTAAGTAAAAGGGTGAAGTGGGCAAGTAAAAGGGTGAAGTGGGCAAGTAAAAGGGTGAAGTGGGCAAGTAAAAGGGTGAAGTGGGCAAGTAAAAGGGTGAAGTGGGCAAGTAACAGGGTGAAGTGGGCAAGTAAAAGGGTGAAGTGGGCAAAAGGGTGAAGTGGGCAAGTAAAAGGGTGAAGTGGGCAAGTAAAAAGGTGAAGTGGGCAAGTAAAAAGGTGTAGTGGGTAAGTAAAAAGGTGTAGCGATCAAGTAAAAAGGTTTAGTGGGCAAGTAAAAGGGTGAAGTGGGCAAGTAAAAAGGTGAAGTGGGCAAGTAAAAAGGTGAAGTAGGCAAGTAAAAAGGTGAAGTGGGCAAGTAAAAAGGTTTAGTGGGCAAGTAAAAAGGTTTAGTGGGCAAGTAAAAAGGTGAAGTGGGC
>NW_028234442.1:14581896-14584396 GCF_977035675.1 Penaeus japonicus
CTCATTATATCAACCGACTAAAATTGTAATATAGAGCCCATATCAGATCGTTAAGTTCTTTAGACGCAATCTGACAGAAGTCCTACATCTTATATGACAAAAAGAAAGAAACCTTCGTAAGCAGATATAAAAGGAATCACCATCCCCACCGAAAAAAAGATAAAGAGACGAGCAAGAGGAGGGCGACGGTGCTTATGGCAGCGAGTGCCACAGCACAAACCCGCCAAACAAGCACAGGAGAACATTGCAGATGCTGCACATGGTCTGGTTCACCTTCCTCTTCTCATTCTGCCTGCACATCTTGCACTGTCGAAATTTTAAGAGTCGCAAGTCGACATTTTGCTGTGTTATCGTTCTCTGAAGATAGTGCTTGGTAGAGACCGTGGATTGGTGCCCTTCAAAGATTTCTTTCCTGCTGGTGCCAACGGAGTGGTGCCATCTATGTTTGGGATGTTAGACTAAACCAGTATTACGGTAATCAGGCTATCATCTGACACTTAATATTACTATAACTCATGGTATGACTGTAAAAAAAACACCTAAAAACGGAAAATACAGTCACGTCACCCGGACCTCGGAATGATTTTCATAATCGGTATGGGTAAAATACTTGCTGGTATAGATGTGTATACATTACTTACCGTACAGATAGATATATTGATAGATAGATAGATGAATACGTAAACATCTAACATACTCTTGATTTAACCTTTACTGAAACAGCACAAAGAACACGTCACAGAGACATCTGAGACCACGCAAGCTTGAAATGCTTGTGAAATCGACAAGCAATGCGGCCAAGACGAAGCTATGCGGTGGATGAGTCTACGGGACAACGACCCGACTTTCACATACAAGGGTCTTTGTTTGGGGAACTCGATAAGACAGACGACAAAAGAAAGAAAATAAAAGGATTGGTAGAGAGCTATATATGATACCAGTTGGTGTACTTGTAGTAAAAAGTTTGTCTTATATACCATCCTTATCATAATGATGTAGCAGTAGTAGCAGTAGTAGTAAAATAATAATAATAATAACAATAATAATAATAATAATGATAATAATAATAATATAAAATATTACTAACATAAATAATAATACTAACAAAAATACAATAATACTAATAAAAAAAAGTTTCTTAATAATACCAGCAACAACAATAATAATAACAAGTACAATAACGAAAACAAAGGGACCACAGCCACAAGCATAACAGATACGGGCACAAGAGACAGCGCTGTGGATCTCGCCTGATATAATACACCGAGCTCTGTGGAGAAACTGCGACATGATATGAGCTTTTGCTCATTTCTCTCTCTCTCTCTCTCTCTCTCTCTCTCTCTCTCTCTCTCTCTCTCTCTCTCTCTCTCTCTCTCTCTCTCTCTCTCTCTCTCCTCTCCCCCCTCCCCCCCCCCCCCCCCCCCCCCTCTCTCCCCCCCCCCCCCCCCCTCCTCTCTCTCTCTCTCTCTCTCTCTCTCTCTCTCTCTCTCTCTCTCTCTCTCTCTCTCTCTCTCTTCCTCTCTCTCACACTCTCACTCTGGTGGTGGTGACTTATCCTCAGGTCACGTGATACACCCCACGTATGCTAATGACAATTATTATTCCATTTCTATTTCTTTCTTGTTTTCTATTTCTCTTTTCTTGTTTTTATCATTGCTCTTCTCGGACCGTTTTCTTAGCGCGGGGGGGGGGGGGGGAAATGAGGAGGAGTGGAAAAGAGGAAAATAATATAAAACAGATAAAGATAATGTGAAAGAGAGAAAGAAAAGGAAGAAGGAGAATGGAAAAGTGAGAGAGATAAATAAAAGAAAGAGAGAGAGAACGAGAGAGAGAAATAAAGAAAGAGAAAAAAAAGAAAGGAAGAGAAAGAGCAAGAGAAAAAGAAAGGAAAACAGAAAGAGAGAGAAAGAGAGAGAAAGAGAGAGAAAGAGAGGCTGGAAACAAACGATCAATAATGCCCCTTCCTTCCTATCCCTCCTGACCTTCGCACAGCCTTGCATAACAACCCCCCTCCCCCTCCCCCTCCGGGTCTCCTTATGCGCAAGGTTGCAAAACAAGATTCAGTGGCAGCGTCTCCCAAGAAAGCCTGGCCCTCCTCTCCTTATCAGTTTTGCTTTTGCTGAAGTTTGTTATTATTTGTCCTCATTGAATAATACTGGTAATGTTATCGTGATTAACGCATTGCGGATGGGTGTCGTGGCATACATGACATAGGAGCTTTGCTCTGACGACGGCGTCATGATGTACATGACGTTCGGGGATTTTAGATCACTGTGCTATTTTATTGTGCTATGAGAAAGGAGTGAGTGATGATGGTAATTGCAGTCATAATTATTGTAATTGTCGTAATATTAAGGTACTTAACGTCCAAAACCTAGATGGCACCACTTTCTCCTAGTACCAGCAGGAGAGAGAGCCTTGAATGGCACCCATCCACGGTCTCTAGCAAGCACTATCTTTATAGAGCGATGGCACACACTAAGTTGATGAACCCTTGCTC
>NW_028234442.1:14601896-14604396 GCF_977035675.1 Penaeus japonicus
CTACATTAAGACCAACAAAAACAAAAATAAAAACCTACAATTAAGACCAACAAAAACAAAAATAAAAACCTACAATTAAGACCAACAAAAACAAAAATAAAAACCTACAATTAAGAACAACAAAAACAAAAATAAAAACCTACAATTAAGAACAACAAAAACAAAAATAAAAACCTACAATTAAGAACAAAAAACAAAATAAAAACCTACAATTACGACCAACAAAAACAAAAATAAAAACCTACAATTAAGACCAACAAAAATAAAAACCTACAATTAAGACCAACAAAAACAAAAATAAAAACTACAATAAAGAACAACAAAAACAAAAATAAAAACCTACAATTAAGAACAACAAACACAATAATAAAAACCTACAATTAAGAACAAAAAACAAAAATAAAAACCTACAATTACGACCAACAAAAACAAAAATAAAAACCTACAATTAAGACCAACAAAAATAAAAACCTACAATTACGACCAACAAAAACAAAAATAAAAACCTACAATTAAGACCAACAAAAACAAAAATAAAAACCTACAATTAAGACCAACAAAAACAATAATAAAAACCTACAATTAAGAACAACAAAAACAAAAATAAAACCTAGAAATTGAGAGAGAGAGAACAAGAGAATGACAAGAGAGAACAGAGAGGTGGACCCTAGAAAGGAGGAGCGAGAGGAGGAGAGAGAGAGAGAGAGAAGAGAGAGAGGCATCAGGTGAAGGAGTGAGAGAGTGAGAGTGAGAGAGTGTGAGTGTGAGAGAGTGAGAGGAGATGAGATAGAGTGTGAGAGTGTGAGTGTGAGAGAGTGAGAGAGAGTGAGTGAGGAGGGAGAGTGAGAGAGAGTGAGTGAGTGTGAGAGAGAGGGTGGGGTGAGAGTGAGTGAGTGAGAGTGAGTGAGAGAGAGGGTGAGAGAGAGAGTGAGTGAGAGAGTGAGAGAGAGAGAGAGAGTGAGTGAGTGAGAGTGAGTGAGAGAGAGGTAGAGTGAGTGAGAGTGAGTGAGAGAGAGGTAGAGTTAGTGAGAGTGAGTGAGAGAGAGAGAGAGAGAGTGAAGGGGAGGGAGGGAGGGAGGGAGGGAGGGAGGGAGGGAGGGAGAGAGGGAGAGAGAGAGAGAGAGAGAGAGGAGAGAGAGAGAGGAGAGAGAGAGAGAGGAGAGTGAGACAGAGTAGAGAGAGAGAGAGGAGAGAGAGAGAGAAGAGAGAGAGAGAGAGAGAGAGAGAGAGAGAGAGAGAGAGAGAGAGAGAGAGAGAGAGAGAGAGAGAGAGAGCGAGCGAGCGACCGTGGATACCGTCGCTCGCTAAAGGCTCGGTCCCGCGAGCAAATTTTCCGCTTGTTTTTGCCGCTTTGCCCCTTCACGGCACCCGCTCGGCCCACCGTGCTAGGCCGCCGTGCTTCCGTTCGTTTCTGGCACATGTCGGGACGTCAGGGATTTTTAAGGGCCTGAGCGCTGGCATACTGCCGTACAGCCACTAAGCCTATACCGAGACCGATCGACTGCCATATTATTTTGATCTCCTCTGTTATAGTAGGGATATAAGACTTCATATTTACGATTACTACTACCCCTAGTGGCATGTTTACACACACACACACACACACACACACACACACACACACACACACACACACACACACACACACACACATATATATATGTATGTGTGTGTATATATATATATATATATATATATATATATATATATATATATATATATATGTGTGTGTGTGTGTGTGTGTGTGTGTGTGTGTGTGTGTGTGTGTGTGTGTGTGTGTGTGTGTGTGAATCACGTCTTTTGTAAAGAAATCCTCTTTTTTCTTCCTATCATTGAATGTTACAAAAACCTTTTTTCTGAACATAATGAAGGGTATCTATCCTGTTTAAATAAAAATTTTGTATCAGTCGGAAACCTCAACAATACACGCTGTGGAATGCCCTTAGCTTTGCAACCAAGGAGATTGACTCCATTGAACACTATTGCAATTCATCGTGACTTTCCTATCGTCACCCTTGTCATTCAGAGGAGAGATATCACTCCATTATTGCCAAGATCATTAGTGTCGCTTTCTGTGTTGTTGTTCTTCACCTTGTTATTGTTCTTCCTAATGACTACGGCGAGGCTGTGTCAACCAGGCAGCAATGATACGAATAAAAATGAAAAGAACGTTAATAGTAATGATTATAAGAATAGTGTGTGTGTGTTTGGGGGGGGGGGGGTATGTGCGTGTGTGCGTGTGCGCGTGTGTGTCTCAAGCTGCATCACACGCTCAGATACCACCAAAATAAAACGAATTTAACTTCTTTTGGGTCTGGGAGGACGTAACCATCTTACATATGGTACCCAAGAAAGCAATTCCATGACACAAAATTCTCCCCACACCCCTGCAATAACGTGCATGGAACACGTTTCCTAGAGCAAATAGAAACCTTAGGAATAATATCAAAATAATAACCAAAAGCTGTAGACGCAATACTCTTCATATAAAAAAATATCC
>NW_028234442.1:14609396-14614396 GCF_977035675.1 Penaeus japonicus
TAATAATAATAAATGATAACAATAGGAGCACAGACACTATCACCAGTAAAAGTAAATATGAATACTAATATATTATTATACATAACAATAAAAACAATAACAAAAATGTTCCTGATGCAACAACTACTACATTTGCTATATCAATAAACAACTAACAATAATAATAGCAATCTTGATGAAGATAATCAGACACTATTTACACTAACTGATAATAACTTACATAATATGACAATAATAATAACAAAATCAAAATAACAATAACGATAATAATAATAACAGCAACTATAATAACAATATCACTATTTAGAATAATAATAATATCAACATTCTTATATATGGTAACCATCAATACAGTGTAAAATAAAGATCATTCTCATAGCCATGTCCTTATTATATTAATGCCAATAGAAAAAAAATAAAATAAAATAAACATACATATGCCTATTGTTATTGTCAATAATGCTATGAACATTATTATGAATATTAAACATCATTTTATATTATGAAAGAGGTACACACATGAATAATTCCATAATTTTCCATGAGAAAACATTTTGGTGTGACAACATTCTAAATTAATCTGAATAGCCACCTAGTGTTGCAAGTTCCTGGGTGCTTAAAATTCATTTCATTTGAATAAATAATCAATTATAAGACTGTAAAATGGCAAATAGCATGCAAAAATACAGATTTTTAATATCTTATTAAATCTGACAAATGCAATAGTGTTGAACCTGTGTAGAATTTCTGGAAATGTTGCAATGCATATCGTATATTCCCAAAGAACCACAGGCCATGTGTTCTGAGCCTATCATAAATAGGCTCTGGATAAAAACAAAAACTAACCCCTCGTTAATTCTACGAGTCAAATGAGCCAAACCAGACCAGGTCAGACATAATAAAAGGTAAATAGTAAAAAAAAAAAAAAGAGAAAGAAAGAAATAATTATCCCACCGGCTGATACCATAGCCCTACACACCTTGCATCTAAACAGCTGGGTCACCTAGTCCCACGTACACCTGGTTAAACACAGTCACCTAAACCAGCTACACCCAACGCAGGGACAGCATCTACAAGCAACCGGGCCACAACGAACACCCAAATAATCCGACAAGAAAACAAAACAAAAACAATACGCACTCAATAGACGCACATTCCGCAGACACCCTGAGACTATGCCGACCAGCGAACCATATTCGTACCCTCGATCTGGTATCAGATACCAAGAAAGTTAGAAGGAAAAGGAGAAGGGGACACGAGGTGACGGACCAGGGACAGCGACAACGGAAACGACAACCTGTGCAAACTACAAGCCTGTCATTGCCCCGCACATGTAGCCCTGGCTTAGTTTGGCCAAGTCTATAAATGACATGCAAAGGCCAGGTAGCCCGATAGGCCTCCAAGTGAGAACCAACAACCCCGTTACAGTGACCCGGGCCATAGGCTGTTATACAACACTTCTCTCGCTTCGTCCTTTCACACACCTCTATTCCACGGTGTCATCTGGCCACACACACGTACGAGTTTGGGGTTTTGTTCGGCTAAGGTCTGGAGCCCGTCTCGGAGAATTATGACAAGCTTGAGGTCAAATATAACAATAAAATGCAAAAATACTTACAGCAACGAGCGTTTTAACTCCTCGTCTGCAAATCTTCCAAGTAATTCTACCACTGCATTTTCAGTCGGTAAATCCACTCACACTATCACAACTATGCTTTCACTCACTATATATCACCACACTATACTTATATTTCCTATGTGATATGAAACATCATGATATGAACTCTAATCATTAAACATTACAGCAAAATTACGGAGAGCTCCATGTATAGCCGCACTCACTTGTCGCCATATTTGTTGACTGCCGATTCTTGTTGACAGACAGAACCAGCAACCCGCGAGTCTCGGGGAGTACTTCCTCGCTTAACCAATAGATGGTGCTGTCGCAGCGCCTATCAGAGAGAACGGGGCTTCATACCGTAAACTAATGTATTTTTTTACATTGAATTAATGTAGTTTATAACTCGTCATGAGAATGGTAATAGAATGCGCTGAATAAATTAATGTTAGTAATAAAATATCTATCGGGGAAGCAAAATATTAAAGCCGATATGGTCTCATCTGCAGTTTCTTACACTTTCGAATATAAATGATTTATGTATTTATGTAAAACAATAGAAAAAAATAGTAATAATAAAAAAAAACCTTTTCCCAAACTATCTAATGCAAAATATATCATATGAATTAATTATCTGTCGAGAATAATTCATATAATCACAATAACAATATACATCTACTATTACATTGTCTACATAAGAGAGCACGTGTTACTAACCAATCCTTCAAGTGTTGCGTTAAAATCCTACAGAAAAAAGGTAGTTCATATTGTCTTTAGGATCAGCAGTTTTATTAGATGTAATCATCAGCACTTCTGCATTATCCTAACCATCAAAATTGGCTTTAGTATCCATAACCTCAGTCTTTTATGCTCAAGTGACTTCTACCCACTGTCAATACTTTTGCTGTTTGTGTTATGGTAACTATTTCACTCATCGACTTTGCCAGAATAAAAAAAGAAAAAAACAAACAAACATTATCATTGTGTCTTTCTCCCGCTACGCTTCGAAAGCAAAATCATTTTCCTCGTTTCTCTCACTCTCGTTTACTCACAACATATATCCAATATTTCCATGGAAAAATATTAACTTTTTGCTCTTTCCAAGCACCCAATGGTGTTTCATGTGGATTAATGTTTCTGTATCTAATGCATCTATAACATAACAATAGTATGTGAGAGAAGAAAAACAACAACATATATTGAGTTCTATACCTTTACGTTTATTTATCGCGTGATCAATTCATTGTGTGTTGTATTTTGATTATTTGATTATTATATAATTTTGAATAGTTTATATTCATTATATGAATATATATAGGGACGTACATATGATACTTATGAACGGTCCATAAACAAATAGGTAGATTTACAACATTGGCAACGTGATGAAAGACTCCTCGATGCTGGATAGGTAATCAATGTTTGATATTAATGATGATGTACAAGTAATCATCCATAATCATTCGCTCAGCCTATATGATGTTAGTGATATTACAATGATATTAATCGAGATATATACATTTAACAGAAGCGATATCGAAAGGTCGGCTCCTATGATATAAAAAGATGTTTATCCTATGATATGATAAGATGTTTATCCTATGATATAAAAAGATGTTTATCCTATGATATGAAAAGATGTTTATCCTATGATATAAAAATATGTTTATCCTATGATATAAAAAGATGTTTATCCTATGATATAAAAATATGTTTATCCTATGATATAAAAAGATGTTTATCCTATGATATAAAAAGATGTTTATCCTATGATATAAAAAGATGTTTATCCTATGATATAAAAAGATGTTTATCCTATGATATAAAAAGATGTTTATCCTATTATATAAAAAGATGTTTATCCTCCCTGAGATTTATTTAGTCTTCGTTATAGAGTGTGTGGGTTTTTCTTCTTGAAAAACGAATCTATTAAAACTTTAATTTATAACTCATTATCATTTATATCCTTTCAATTAACGAGTCTCAAAAGTATTTTCGATATATTTGCTGATATCTTTAACATTGAAGACTTTTCCATTTCTTATTGCATTTCTTGCAATTACTGCCATAGGTCGTCTTAAATATCCCCAAAAGGATTATTAAGAGTTATTCGTTAAATCAATGATATTACAGATTTTCAAATTAGAAAATTCATTGTTACTGTATCCCCTTATGTTAGGACATTGTTGATAAAAATTGAAATAAACTGGACATATAACTCGAATCTTATATACTAGGCATTTAAGGAACATAATCTAAATCAAAGTCGATTCTAACGTTTAGAAAATAAGCAGCTTATATCTAAGAGATCTACAAGGTCTAGTAGATAACCGCCCTTTCGCTGTAACTGTCTTTTCTCAAGTATGAACAGGTTAATAATGTCTGTAACCCAACTGTTTAGGACTGCCGTCTTTATGATACTTATTGACAGGATTCAAAACACAGTTTAGAAAGTTTAATGACACACCTACGTCAATGCGTTAATTGCATTGATTCACCCAGAATGTTGAGAT
Source organism: Penaeus japonicus (assembly GCF_977035675.1). Classification (NCBI taxonomy): domain Eukaryota; kingdom Metazoa; phylum Arthropoda; class Malacostraca; order Decapoda; family Penaeidae; genus Penaeus; species Penaeus japonicus. Next base: position 14,613,528 of record NW_028234442.1, read on the forward strand.
GCTAACGATAAACAGACACAGAATGAGAACGGTTGTAAAACACAACCTGTGGGTAACACATACATACATGTCTGGCTCTCGATCCCCAGATACAACACATAGGTCTGGGCAATAGGTTGATAACCTTTGCCTTATATGGTTCGAGAGCCAACTAATGACGCTGTACCCTAAAACAGGGCAATATATTATATCACGAGGCCGGCGTAACGGCTTGGTAACAAAGACCAACGTAAGCCAAGCCGGGGTTATTTGGTATATAGTTGCAATAATGACAAAAACCTCGCCAATAATTAGAATTGAAATAAAGATAATCGCAAAGCACCTTCCATTTATTATCATTGCCATTATTCCCATTGTGTCTGTATCCATCCGTTATCCTTTTTAATATCATAATCATAATTTTTATTGTCATTGTTTATTTTGACAAGTACAGCCGATAAGTCTCTCCTACCTTCATCATAAAGAGAGTCTTGTATCACGGTGCAAATTCTGGCGAGGTATCAGAAACAAAGGAAAGCAAAGGAAAGAAATATATATAATAAAGCAAAGGAAAACTAACAAAATGAAATGAAATGATGATAATTGGATAAGAAAACGCAAGAGGATTTCAAGTGGCCTTAGACTCCTCATCGTAGCTGGCGAGGGTGATTAACCTTGGAAATAATGACGGGTTTGAAGAGGAACTCACCCTTTCCTAGCGGGTATATCATTATGTGCAATTTTTCATAAATTTGTCTGACTCTCCTTAAATGTACATGTATTCCATTTTGGTTCCTCGTAGTTTATCTACGAATGAAAAACTCTCGGTCAGCAGAAGGGTGGCTTGTTGCTAAAACGTATTTTTTTATTTTTTTTTTTAATGAAATTGA